>NC_068394.1:1703673-1801173 GCF_023724105.1 Carassius gibelio | reverse complement strand
TATTTTATCGTTTGTTTATACTAGTTTGTATCAATAAGATAAAGTTTTTTTATTTATAGAATTTTATTTTACATTCACAGAATTTTCCAAAACTACAAAACTACATCTAATACATTTTATATAATATTTTTTATATATAAAAATAACATGTATAATAAAAACAATAATTTTAATATTTTAAATTTAACTTTAGGGTCAGTAAGATTTTTTTTTTAATAATGTTTTGAATATCTCTTCTGCTCACCAAGGCTGCATTTATTTGATCAAAAATACAGTAAAAATATTAAATATTATTACAATTTAAAATATCTTGTTTCTGTGTGGATATCTGTTAAACTGTAATTTATTTCTGTGATACACAGCTGTATTTTCAGCATCATTCCTCCAGTCTTCAGTGTCACATGATCTTCAGAAATCATGGAAATATGATGATTTACTGCTCAAGGAACATTTCTGATTATTAGCAATGTTGAAAACAGTTTCTACAGAAATATGAAGCAGCACAACTGTGATACATTTTATTTTTCAGGATTCTTTAATGAATAAAAAAGTTAGAAAATAGAATGTTTTTGTAACATAAATATCTTCACCGTCACTTCTGATCAATTCAATGCATCCTTGCTGAATAAAACCATTACTTACTGATCCTAAACTTTTGTACATACAGTCCAGGTGTATATTTTCTTGTGTATAGTGACCCTCACCTCCAGTTTTTGGTGTGTGGCGGTGCCTCCTCCAATCGGATCAGAGCGTATCGTGCAGCGTTGAGTGACAGACCGCGGATCCCGTCGCCCCACTCCTTCTCCGCTCTGAACACAGACAGAAAGACTGAGTTATAGACAGTCACTCCGTCAGATGAAGCTGTGATCAGCACACACGTCTGCAGCTCTTACCCGCGGTACTCGATGTATTTGTAGATGCATCCAGCGATGAGCATCGCCACCAGAGCGTAGTACCAGGAGGAGATGAACATCAGAGCCAGACACAAACTCATGCCCAGAAACGACAGAGCCCTGATGAAGGAGAACAGTACTGACTCTGTGTTTTAACTTAAACAATACAAAAGAAAGAAAGAAAAGACCGAGAGACGGTCGATACTTTAATGGAATGAACTGAGAATCAAGTTTCTTGATGTATACAATAGCCACATCTGAGGAATTAAATGTTCCACTGTAATATTATATATGTTAGTGTTGTCAAATGTACTGATTTAAATAGTTAAAATGTGACGATGACAGCATTTGCCGTTTGCATTTTGAGCAGATTCTTAAACAGCTCTGAAAATTTCAGTTCTGATATCTGCACTTTAGACAACACTAATGCATGTATATATATATATATATATATATATATATATATATATATATATATAAAACACCTCCACCAAGATTATAATTTTGATTGCATATTCATTTAATAGACTTGACGGAATTGACTGGACTGTGAAAAAGCTCTAAATACAACAAAAAATAAATAAAATAAGGAAAATAAAAATAAAAGTACATATACAGGAAAATAAAAATACAACTATTTAAAAGCGTATGGTTGGTAAGATTAAAAAAAAAATTAAACACTTTTATTCAACAAGGAAGCATTAAATTGATCAAAAGGTGACAGTAAAGACAACTAAAATGTTACAAAAATATTTAAAATAAATGCAGAATTTTCTATTCATCACAGAATCCTGAAAAATAAAATATATCATGGTTTCCACAAAAATATTGTGCAGCACAACAGTTTTCAACATTAATAATATTCAAAAATGTTTCTTGAGCAGCAAATCATCATATTATTCTGATTTCTGAAGATCATGTGACACTGAAGACTGGAGGAATGATGCTGAAAATACAGCTGCGAATCACAGAAATAAATTATAGTTAAACAGATATTCATATAGAAAGAAGTTATTTTAAGTTATAATATTATTTCCCAATTTTTACTGCATTTTTGATCAATGAAATGCAGCCTGGGTGAACAGAACAAAATTCAATCAAAAATAATTTTCAACCCCAAATTAAAGCTGTACAGCTTGTGTAGTGTCTCTCACCAGTGATAGTATCTGAATCTCGGTCTCCAGTTGGGCGTCCTCAGCAGCGTCTGCAGAGCACAGGCCAGATTCACGAACAGATAACACATGAGGAAGAACCTGAGGAGACACAACACACAGTCAAACACACACACACACACACACACTGAAGGAGAAACGCTCAGACGTCAGCTCACATGGACAGGATCGGAGCCACGGCGTCCAGAGAAGCGATGAGGATCCCGCTCTCACAGATCACAGCCGTCAGAAGAAGAGCCCAGGTCGGCTCTCCGTTAGCCTTCCCATGACCAAACACCTGAGAGAGCAGCAGATCACACAGTTACACTGGATCCTCATGACTCTGAGACATCTTCATGATTTAACAGAGCTCTAATGAAACGTCTGGAGTCCTGAACACACCAAAACACAGTAAAAGTTATTGCTACTGTAATAAACCAAAGTAATCTGGTATTAACCAGCACTGTGAATAACAAACATCAAATACTCTGAAAGCTTCTTACACCGTTTGAAGGAAATAACATTTTAATTCCCATATTCCCAATCAATTTATAAACAACTAAAACTAATAAAATGTTTTTTTTTTTAATAAAATGCAAATTTTTCTGTTTCATCAGTAAAAAAAAAAAAGTTAATATATTTAAATAAAACCACAAAGATTACATTATTTTATAAATGTTATATCAATAGTAAAATCTAAACCTATTAACCCCTTAACTGCTCTTCAACCCCCTTTTAGGATATAGACATAAAAATGCACTGAACTTAAAATGTTTTAATTCATGAACGCTTTGAAATTCAGACCTAAGGTAGATCTCTTTTTAAAGAAGACAGGCAGTAGGTTATTGATTATTGATGTGATCGTAAAAAAAAAAAAAAAAAAAAGTATAAAAAAAGTAAAAAAAAAGTTATAGAAATTTACGTTTACTGCACTGTCAAGAAAATGCACTGTACAATAAAGTTTTTATTTTATAAAAATATAAAAATAAATAATTTACAGCATATGTTTAACTCTAAAATTGATACAAAATTAAAGCCACATGTCTAAATAAGCTATATTCCAAATTTTAATCTGCTATTTTTAAAAATGTAGGTTTCTGGGAGATTTTATTTAGGCGTTATACCGAAAACAGCCACCAGGTGACACACAAACTCCATTTTTTAAAATGTATTTTCCAGTCACATCAGCTGAAAAACATAATGATTAACTGATATAAAATATGATTAATATGAAGTACTAAAATTACTAAAACTTAAATACAAATAAAGCTTAAAAACAAAAACGAATATAACTGACATAACTGGCATAAGCACTAAAATTTAAGCTAAAGTCTAAAAATAAATAAGTTAATAAAAGCGAATTCAAAATATATAATAGATATATGATATCGTGAGATATCAGGCGTGTCTGATGCGTTCGCACCTGGAGGAAGGGCACGATGCCGTCCCGCGCGATGGCCTGCAGCAGCCGGGGGGCGCCGGTGAGACTCTGAAGCCCCGCCCCACAGCAGGAGAAGAACGAGCCAAACACGATCACCCAGGGAGAGGGCCAGGACAACGTGCCAATCACCAAATTCCCTTTAACAGAGTCTCCAAACCTAATGAGCAAACACAAATAGAATACTTCTAAATTAAACCACTTTATATTAATACCTTCCAATATTCAATAAAATATTACAATATTTCATGATTTTTTTTTTCTCCCAACACAGCTTGTTGCAATGCATTCTGGGATACGGGATGGGATACTGCATTAAAATTTGTTACAAATGATGAATCTTGGAAGCATATTTGCTGCCCATAATATAATGACAAATGGATTTCAAACTATTTTTACTCAGAAATTGCCTGTAAATTTCACAAATATGATTTTATAATAGTAACATAACTGAAGAAGCATTAGTATTTAGAATTTTAAAAATACATTTTGTAAAATAAATATATCGCAGATTCAAAATCAAATAGCAAAGAGTGTTATTGTTACATAAAACCAACTAAAACTATAACAAATTAATTGTTAATGAAATAAAGCTGAAAGACAAAAATATATATTAAATGAAAAAAACTAATGAAAAGTAAATAAAAACATTGTTATTGTAAAAAAAAAATCTTATTTGAAATAAAGCTGAAATAAAATATAGGTAAAAAAGAATATTTCTAATTTAAGCCACTTTATACTGAAACCTAGCAGTATTGAATGAAGCATAACAATATTTCAGTGAAAAAAATAAGAATTTTCACTCAGAAACTGGAAGTAAATTTCACAAATTATTGCAAAGAAACAGCACATTGAACATTACATTTTGAGGAAGAAAGACTGTAATATTATTGTCTTTTTTTACAGTGTATCTGTGCATCTTTTGAAGAACTAAATGCTGTCTAGTAAGGCACCATCATTTTCCTGTGATATAATCTTGAGATGCATGCTGTGTAAAGAGCTGACTGAGAGCAATCAGGTTTGTTTAAAGCAGATTCCCCGTGTGTTTATCCAGTAATATAAGGATGTCATGAGTGGATAATATAAAGCGCTCACTTGTCTCGGAGCAGCACACCCTCGATGCAGGCTCCGAACACCACCACGCAGGACAGATCTGAGTTACACCGCTAAGAAAAGCAGAGAAGACTGACAGCATCTCTACTGGACAGACACAACACTGATGCTTCAGATTAAATAAGGAGTCAGGCCGGTGTAGACGGAGGATACAGATGATGGAGGTGGTGGCGATGGCCAGGATGGTGCCGATGGGAATAGAGCCGATGGGAATAGACCTCTGAGCGTCTCTCAGATCCCCGGATCGGTTGGATCCAGCCATGATACCTGCACAGAAGAGAAGGAGCCAGGAACTACATGAGAGCGGAAATACAACCATCAGCATTCAGATCAGAACAAATCTGAAGAACTGGAAAACTGAGCTGAGTGATGCATTACAAACATTCACCATTCAGCTTTATTTGTGTAATATATAACCAAAGCTATTGATAGCTGAACTAATATATAAATATTAGATGAAAAAACTAAACTTTAATGACTAACTGAAATAAGATGAAGCTTGGAAATGTAAAAAAAGAAAGAAAAAAAAGAAAAAAAAATGATAAAAGCACAATAAAAAAATTCTTAAACCTAAACTAAATCTAAAATTAAATTTGAAAATATAAAAATAAGAGCTAATATTAATTAAAAAAATTTAAAAAAAATATATATATATATATATATATATTTTTTTTTTAAGTAATATATACAGCAGATATACAGGTATATATATATTATTATTATATATAAGTATTTACTGTATTGCTGTTTTACTTTGTTACACACATACAGTCAAATCAGAATTTATTCAGACACTTTGCACACAGTTTATTCTCTATGGTTTAGAAAATAATAATAAAATATGACAATAACTCTGAGTTAAACTGTGTCAGAACAAATTCATTTTGATAATGTCAGATAACACTTCAGTAAAACATGATCAGGTCAAAGTGTCTGATTAATTTCTGGTCCCAAACTGTATCAGTTTTACCAGTAATCCACTGTATAAAGTATTTTTGGGATATTATAAGTCACAGTTCACTTTATTTTGCTGTCCTCACGTACATAAACAAACTATAGATATAAGATAAAAATACATTGCATGGGTCAAAATCATTGATTTTTATTGTGTGCCAAAAATCATTATGATATTAAGTAAAGATCATGTCTAATGGAGATATTTAGTAAATGTCCTACTGTAAATATTGATTAGTAACATGCATTGCTAAGAACTTCATTCAAACAACTTTAAAGATGATTTTTTAAATGTTTTAATTGTTTTGCTCTCTCAGATTCCACATTTTCAAATAGTTGCGTCTCAGCCATTAATGAAAAAGCTTATTTATTCAGCTTTCGGATGAAAAAAAGTGTTGAAAAATTGACACTTAAGACTGGTTTTGTGGTCTAGGGTCACAATTCAACTGTTCGTCTGAAAACAGAATAAATATTGAGGTGTATATTGATTTAATCCCCATCATGAATCTGAGAGCACTAGATGAGACAGATCTCAGGACTGTGAGGAGACGAGAGTGTGATGTACCCGTGACGGAGGGGAAGTAGATTCCCACCAGCAGAGTGAAGAAGGTGGTGATGTCATTGGCGACGTACGGCATGTATACGTCCTGAGACGCGTCGCCCGCCGGCACCGAGGGCACGGCTTTCTCCACCAGCATCCCAGCGGGACCGTAGCTTCCCCACATGTTCTCTGTGCAGGTCACAGAACACATCCAGATGCACTCATTACAGTGAGAAACAGTCTCTGTGTTTGAGAAACAGTGCTTCATCAAGTTCACAGCAGTCGGAAATACGCTTGACAGAAGGTGGAACATTTCCTGTAAATTTGGGAAATACTCCAGAAATGTTGGAAAGTTTCCAGATTTTTTTTTTTTTTTTTAAGAATTTTTGGAAAGTTTCCAGAAATTCCGAATTACATTCATTGAAATGTATTAGATGTATTCACAAAAATTGGACAAAATATTTTCACAATATAGTTTTTTTCCACATCATACGATATCTATATTTATCACAATATTAATTTACCATTTATGGGGAAATAAATAAATGGGGTAAATAATGTAAACTTAATTTGTTTGTTCATGATTAAACTACACAGAGTAGCAGTTTTAACTGAGGGCCAAATGAAATCCATATTATTTTCCCCTAAATTCTGTGTTTTATGATTTAATTTTATCAACAAAAATATATTATAAAATGTATGAATAAAAATGGTGTCTGATGAAATTAATAAATACAATGTTATAAATGTTTTTAATGTAATCAAATTAAAATAACAATTAATAATTAATTTACAACAATTATTTTCAAATAAGAAAAATGAAAATCTTTATTATTATTATTATTATTATTATTATTATTATTATTATTATAAATTTACATCTAAACATAATCAAAAGTAAACGATTTCCAGATTTTAATAGGAATAATGATAATCTTAAAAAAAGTGACAAAAACCACAACAAAAACATAGCAATATGAAATTTGTGATAATAATAATAATCATAAAATAATAATATTCAAATAATATAATTAATATAATATTAATATTAATAATATTTATTAATATAATTAATATAATTAATATAATAATAATATATAATATAATATAATATAATATAATATAATATAATATAATATAATATAATATAATATAATATAATATTTATTAATATTAATTATATATATAATATTTGGGAAATACTCCAGAAATGTTGGAAAGTTTCCAGATTTTTTTTTTTTTTTTAAAGAATTTTTGGAAAGTTTCCAGAAATTCCGAATTACATTCATGGAAATGTATTAGATGTACTTAGAAAAATGACAAAAATTGGACAAAATATTTTCACAATACAGTTTTTTCCACATCATACGATATCTATAATTATCACAATATTAATTTACCATTTACAGGGAAATAAAAAAATGGGCAAATAAATGTAAACTACACAGCGTAGCAGTTTTATTTGAGGGCCAAATTAAATCTATACTCTTTTTCCCTAAATTCCGTTTTTTTTTTTTTTTGATTTAATTTTATCATCAAAAATGTATTATAAAATGTATCAATAAAAATGGTGTCTGATGAAATTAATGAATACAACGTTATCAATTAAAAAAAAAATGTAATCAAATTAATATAACAATTAATAATTAATTTACAACATTTTTTTTGTTAAATAAGATGTTGCACTATGAAAATCTTTATTATTATTATTATTATTATTATTATTATTATTACACTAAATTTCCATCTAATCATAAAAGTAAACGATTTCCAGATTTTAATAGGAATAATGATAATCTAAAAAAAAGTGAAAATATAACAACAAAAACATAGTAATATGAAATGTGTGATAATAATAATAATAATAATAATAGTAATAATAATAATAATAATAATAATAATAATAATAATAATAATAATAATAATAATATGAAATAATAATAATAACACAAAACAGCTTGTGCAACCGAATCCTCTTCCATACGTGACTTATGTCAAAGGTTATTGAAGATCATGTTCATGTATTAAAGTATAGAGGGTAATGTTGTTCACCTGCTATGACTCCGCTGGTGAGGCCGGGGATGCCCTGGATCTCCGTGACGTTATTGAGGATGAAGTATTCATTGCAGCTGGCGTTGAGCTCTGGACCTTCACAGAACAGAGACCAGAGCTGCGTGGTCACGGTCACGTTGTCTATTATTTCTGTCTTCATGCACTTGTCGAAGCCGTGGTTCTGCAGCGTGCGGCTGCCCAACAAACAGACCCTGGAGAGGACAAACCAGTCTTTACAATGAATCAAACTGAATCAGAGTTTACTGTCAGGAGACTGAGGGTCATGAGTGACGGAGGGCAATATTTGGCTTAAGAAATATAAAAATGATCTCAATAGAGACTTTTTTATTTGAATCAAAGTGCAATAAATAAATAAACAAATAAAAATTATCGAAATAAAATAAAATAAAGTAAATATTGCTTTTTTTAGGCAAGTGAAAAAAAGTGTTATAATAAAATAAAATATTACTTATTTTTAGGTAAATGAAATAAAAGTGTAAAACAAAAGAACATTTAAATTGCATGAAATTGAATATTACTTATTTTTAGGTAAATGAAACAAAAGTGTAAAAATAACATGAAATAAAAATATTACTTATTTTTAGGTAAATTAAATAAAATGTAAAAAAAATATATATATATATATATATATATATATATATATATATATATATATATATATATATATATATATATATTACTTATTTTTAGGTAAACAAAATCGAATTTTTAAAATAAATAAATTAAAATATTACTTATTTTTAGGTTAATTAAAAGTGTTCAAATAAATTTAAATATAACTTATTTTTAATGATGTTTTGTTTTTAATTTTAAACTAAATAAAAGCTATAAAATAAAATAAATTTAAATATTACTTATTTTTAGGTAAGTGAAATAAAAGTGTTAAACAAATACAATTAAATAAAAGTGTACACAAATAAAAATAAAATATTACTTATTTTTAGGTAAATGAAATAAAATGTTAAAATAAAATAAAATAAATAAAAATATTACTTATTTTTAGGTAAACAAAATATATTTTTTAATAATGTAAATTAAAATATTACTTATTTTTAGGTTAATGAAATAAAAGTGTTCAAATAAATTTAAATATAACTTATTTTTAATGATGTTTTGTTTTTAATTTCAAACAAAATAAAAGCTATAAAATAAAATACATTTAAATATTACTTATTTTTAGGTAAGTGAAATAAAAGTGCTAAACACATCCAATAAAATAAAAATGTACACAAATAAAAAAATATAATAAATAAAAATATTACTTATTTTTAGGTTAAAAAATATTTTTTAAATAAAATAAATTTAAATATTACTTATTTTTAGGGCAATTAAATAAAAATAAAATAAAATAAAATAAAATAAAATAATGTGTTACTTACGGAAAAACCGGAGGTTCGAAGATGGTTTTGATGACCCCGGCATAGATGGCCAGGATGGACAGCACCACACAGGCCAGGAAGACCAGCGCGAGCTTATTGACGTACTTCACACCGACGAACACCACAAGAGCCATGAGCGTCAGACAACACGTCCCGTACACACGCATGTTATTCAGCAGAGCGTCCGCCTCCTGCTCCTTCTCCTCCGCCTTAAAGATGGCAGCACTGGGCACGATGTACGTCTGTCACACAACACGGACAGAAGAAATTCTTTTATTAAACAGAAGAGAGAGGAAATCATGGAGATATAAAGGAAATATAATATCTGACAGAATGCATCTCGGAGAAATAAGAGCAATAGCAGGAGCTTTCAATCTTTTAGATCCCTTGGACCCCCCAAATATGACCATCCTTGTGTGAGAGACCCCCACCCGAAAATTTGAAAGGCAGCTATATATTGTCAAAACTTATTATAATAAATGTGGAAATTATTTAAAAATGTATTTAGTTTCTATTGTTATATCACTAAATTTTTGTACTGTACTTTAAATGTATTAAAGACCATATTTTATTATTTATTTTTAAAAAAAATTAATTAAACCTGTTGATTAATTTTAATCAATTGTTTTATTAATTTAATTAATTTAATTTAAACATTTTAATTTGTTTAATTTTTTATTAATTAATTAATTGCAGTCTTATTTTTTATTGTAAATTTATTTTTTTATTTTTTTACGTTTTTTTCTTAACTTTTCCACGTATCCCGTACTTATTTTTTCATGCAAGTGAAATAGAAGTTCTTATAAAATAAAATTCACAAAATCGCTTGATTATATATCGGCAGTAAGAGTAAAAATCTGATAAAAAAAAAAAAAAAAAAAATTAATGAAACACTAGTAGCAAATTAACAGTTTGTAAAATCTGTGCTCTTTGGATCTTCTGGTCCTAGTCTGACTGTAATCTTCAGCTGCACACACATCACTCACCAAGAAGATCTCGATTGTCCCGAGGATGTACATGGCGCCGGCGAATGTGGTGCCCAGATAGAAACACAGACCCACAGCGCCTCCGAACTCAGGGCCCAGAGAGCGAGAGATCATGTAGTACGAGCCTCCAGCTGCAGACAAACATCACAAGAGTGTGAATGAGACACAGAGCAACAGGAACAGAGAACATGATGACCGCATGCAATGACCGCAGTGCATTTACAATAACCATCATAATCACTCATTCTTGCTGGGTGCTTGAGATTTAACTTGGTTTTATGCAGATCATGATGTAATTTCCTGTTAATGCAAAATGATAGCAGCAAATGTCTTACCTGGAACAACACCGTTCGTAGCAATGGCACTCATCGATATGGCTGTCAGCATTGTCTGAAAAAAAATCCAGAGTGTTAAATTCAGAAATAAAAGACTAGACATAAAAATATCTACATTTTTAATAAATTACTATTAATTCAGATAAAAAAAAAAAAGATTAATCTTATTTGAAAAAAAAAAAAACTCAAGAAAATCAATATGATATCAATTCTAATGTGTAATGTGATATAAAAGAATGTTAAATAATGTAATAAAAATGTTGATAGAAATGTTTACATATTTTTCTTATTTAGTAAAATTTATATATATATATATATATATAATTTAATATTTACATAAATGTAAATTTTTTGAGTATAGTACTTTTTTGTATATTTTTTCTTATCATTTAATGAAAAGCAAAAAAAAAATATAATAAAAATGGGCTGATCATATCAATTCTAAGGTGTAACATTATGTAATGTAATATTTAGCATAATGTCGATGTAATCATTTTTAAGATATGATTTAATGAAAAACGATATATTAAGTATAATGCTGATTTAATTAAAAATTATGTAATATTTAGTACAATGTTATATTTAATTTAGTAGTAATATGCTGTATTTCATAAAAAATTGCTGTATGTTTTTCTTGTTATTTAATAAAAAATAAGCAAAATCATTTAAAAGATATTTACTATTATAACACTAAATTTTTTTATAATATAATTTTATATAGGATTACACATTGGAATCGACATTGGGAGTTATTTTGATATTACAAAGACTATTTTTAGAATAAGACACAATGATGAATATTTCACATTGAGACCGGAAACATGTAATAAAAAAGTAAACAGGTCAATTAAACTCAACATCATATAAAGCTAATAATCTGCAGCAGAGTAATAAGGCTGTCCTTTTCTTTCTCCAGGAAGCTGTATTCTATTAAAGATGATCTGTATCTGGGTGTTATGCAATCTGACCGCTGTGTCCGAGCGTCCTTGAGCTGAACGTCCACCCTAAATCCCTGCGTCTCTGAAAAGCTACTGGACTAAAGCCAATTAAGCACCAGGAATCTCCAACAGGCTTACAGAGAGAAATAAAGCTCTCCGAATGACGGAGATTGAGTGATCTTTACTGCCAAATACAGACGCAAAGAACTTTCACTGTGCCTGCTATTTTTATCATTTTATCAATTTATATTCTGATTGTGCATGACAGCTGTAGTGGTTTAAAGTGGGAATGTATTTTAATCAACTTTACATTTTATATTCACTAATCATATATAATTTATAACAAGCAAAAAGAAAGGCTAAAAAGTATAACTATCAAAAAATGTATAAAAATACATATTTTGTAATAACTTGCTCAACTTATACTCAACTCATACAGAAAAAAAACTTTTTTATCTTCCAAACAATTTCTGATGGATACAATTTAGTCCAAACTTGCATTTTAATTTATGTTAAAATAAAATCTGCATATATATTGTATATATCTGTATATATCAAACTATTGTATATATTGTTTTTTGAAATGTGTGAACCAAAAATTGGCATGAAAAATCTGCCTTTAAATTCAAGTTAATTTATCGGTGCACATTTTAATCTTTCACCAAAATGTAATACTTTTTTCAAGATAAAACAAAATTAAGCCTAGCAGTCTTTTTTCATTCTTATTGAACTTAATGCTAATAATGTGTCTCATAAAGGAAGAAAAACATGCTGTCGACACTGTCTTGATATAGATTTACCTTCCTAAAAGAGGAAGTAAACATCTCTCAAATGTGAGGTTCAGCCAGATTTAGAAACATCTGTCTATCTGTCATTTATTTCTGATAGATGTTACATAAACTGGCTGCACTGAGATCGTGATGTTTCTTGTTAGAGCAACTCAATCTTGACTGTGACACAATCGCAGGAAACGTATAATGACACTAGTAAGTGAAGGTTGAGATGAATTAAAGGCTTGATCCCATTGTCTGATGTGGTTTATAAATAAGCAGTGGTGTTAAAGACCTCTGAGCACAGGAGATTACACACGTGCCAGTTCAGACGAAGCCTAAACTTAACCTGCAGGATCAGCCACCTGAACTGATAAACTCGTCAGACTCGTGCGGTTTGGACTTACACACGAGCAGCACATGGACACGATGATAAAGGACTCCAGGATTCCCGCCGTTCCCACGATCCACGTCATTCGCAGGAAGAGAATCACTCCCAGGATGTTCTGCAGGCAGGGCAGGTAGACCCCGATAAACGTCCCCATCTGTGGACTCTGCACACAAACACATTGCCAAAGATACGGCGTGAGAAATGCATGCTCGAAATGATCACACATGCATGCAATAATGAGGCAGATGTAATGATGCACCATGATTCGGTTTAAAATCGATACAAATATGTGACGGTTCAAATCAGTTGAGATGTTAAACAAATCGTGATAAAGCAGACATGATGACTCGGTATAATGCATATTAAAGCACCGTTCATAAGCATAGCTCTGCTTGTTTACAGCTGTAACCAAGGAAATGCTGCATTATTACTGCTGTTCCAAAAGCGCCATCTGCTGTCAGAAAGTGAATCTGCGTCTCATGCAGGCTGTCTGCTGTTTATGTTTTATGTAGCATAATTTCACAAAGTTAGTTAAAGTCATTCAATACTGTTTTTGCTGCAGATTTTGAAATTATACAATCTAACTTAAATTAACCTGTTAACCAGACCTCCCATCATGGGACTCTGCTGATCTTTAGTTAAAAACATGTACATGTAGTGAAAGTCTTATTTAGGTATCATTTATATACTATTACTATTAAAGTTTAGTAACGTGAATGTTTATTTTTATTTTTATTTTAAATGTTCTATTTTCATTTAAATTTTGGACTTTTTTAATTTTTTAATTTTTAAGTTTTTAGTTTTCATTCATTTTTATTTCAGTTCTAGTTTTAGTTAATTTAATACTTCAAGTTAAACTGACGGAAAATGAGAAATACATTTTACAAGAAAATACACTTTCAGTTTGAAATTTAACGATTAATTCAATATGTTACGTACAATAAATAATAACGAAACTGCAAATAACATTTAATTAAATATGAAATTTGAAAAACTGAAATAGTCTCGTCTTGTTAAACATACCTCAATAACCTCTAAAACATAAACATAATATTTGAATTTTAATTCTCTGAGAAACTAAAATGAGGGAAACATCAACCACAACATATGAAATGCAAACCAGATTTAGATCTTGTGCTTTTAGTATTACAAGAGACAAAATCCAAGTCATCCATCCGAATCATTAATGATCTAACACTTCTGATGCTCAGATTCTTGATTGATTGATTGCGTCAGTCTTCATTAACAAGTCATATCACAGCTACAATAAAACATAACTAACCTTTGTGCCACAATAAACTGTAAATGCATATACTTATAAAAGCATACCGCGGTGAGGTGAGCAACTCTCAATTTTCCTGCTGGACTCAGCGTCGTTAAATACACTATACAGTTGAACTTCAGTAATTAACACTTCAATATAATAAAACCCCAAGAGCTTCTCAGATCTTTCCTGATGCAAAGGTTTGATGCAGTCGGAGCATCTGAAGCCCGTCGTCTCAGGACTAATGAGAGCGTGTTTGTCTGATCACATATAGATGTTCAGTGACAGGAGACTGGCTGGGGACTGTGGTTTGTGGCTATCGCCTGGCCATTGCTTAAACATTTCTACTGACTTTCAGCATAAAAACTAATGGCTGCTGGGCTCGAAATGGAAAACAAAGAAAAATCGCTGCATTTGTTAATACGTCTTTGAATAAGCGTCTGCAATAGCCTGACCGTAGATGTTATATTTAATTTAATTTGAATGAAATGAGGCTGAGAAAGAAATACGGTTTTGGTGTCATGGAGTTTTTGGATATACATAAGCTATTTTAGCTTCACTGAGATACAAAAGTTTTTAAAAATATTTAGAATGTGTTTTTGTCTTTATATTTTCAGCTTTCATTTAGATTTTAGTTCAAATTTATTTTTTAGCTTTAATTAACAATATTAACTCAGAAATCAAAACACTGGTCTGAAAAACTGGAATGAAACATCAAAAATTGTATTTTTAATCACCAAAAAACATATAATTTTTTAATCCCGGACGAGCCCCCAATTACATGTTACATCCCTCATTTATCAGACCCACCAGGCTAGAGCGAGAGGTGCTTATTTTGTATTTTTTTGTTTGATTAGTCAGAGTAAGCTTAGCCATAGTGACTTGTACACTGAAGATGTTTGTTTCTAAATTTTCTGTTTATAGATAGTTTAGTTTGGTTCACTCACTCTCAAATACTTTAAAAGAAAATCAAACATTGTGACAATTATTTTTCTTAGTTTACCACACACTTAAAACATTCTATGTTATGTCTAACAATATTCCTAAACGAACCATAACTGATTAATGAGGGACGTAACATATAATTGGGGGCTCGTCCGGGATAAAAAAAAAAAAAAAAACAGCTTTTGATGTTTCATTGCAGAACCATATAAAATGTACAGTAGTGTTGTTTTGTGTTTCAAAAAATGTCTATAAACCTTTTCTTTTATTTATAGTTATTTTATTACTAAATAAAATAACAAAAAATAGAAATGTCACCTTGTAAACCAGCTGAAATAAAATAATTTGAAGTTAAATATTTTATTTCCGTTTTAAAGTTAAGAATATGAACTCTGTGAACTATAGAGATCAAATCACTGATATGAAAAACCTGTAATGAAATATCAAAAACTATATATATATATAAACTATATAAATCTTTATCACCAAACATCTACCATATAACCAAATTAGGTAATATATAATAAAAATATAACCCTAAGCATCTCAAATGTTCTTTTTTATATTTTATTTTATGTTTTAGTTGACTTAATAACCCTGCTTCAGACTAAGGTTTATTGCATTTCCTGAATGGTGTGATGGAACAATGGAACTATGAGAAGTTCAGCTAATTTCCGACATGTTTCCATAATCAGACATTCCAAACGATCTGAACCTGAATTAATTTCCTGTCGTATTTTGAACAAAGGCTGAAAGAATGAAGAGAATGTGTGTCTGATGTGTTTTAGATTAGAGCACATAGACACAAAGCTCAAACATCTGAAAGCTTGGCTTCATGTGTCTCTCATTCAGGTAACTTCATGTCTACAGATAAAATGAGTCTGTCCTGTAATGCCAAATTTAAAGGAAATGGTCTGCAAACTTGAGCTAAAGTCATGTAAATGTTTTGATGATGTGCAATGGTTCTCAGTCTGTTACCTTGACTGTTTTCTTCTTGGCACCTTCGTCCTCGTCGGCCTCCTCGTGTTCCCGGACGCCCTGCGTGAGGTTCGTGTAGTTGGCCAGTTTGTTGAGCAGCGAAGACACCATGGGATTGCTGTCCATCTCCTCCTGAAAGGGTAAACGTCATGTATTTGATGAAAAACTGCAAACCAACTAACACAAACGACTAATTTCAAACCTCAACAATGTCTTGAAGACTTAAAATAAACATAGGCACCAAAATCAAAGGATGAAATAACAGCTCTGTCTGTCTAAAATCATAAAATTATACAAAAATAAACTTCATGGCCCATGAATTACTTTATTTGTGGCCATAAACTTGAAAGGGAATGTGGAAAACAGAGCAGAGAAAACCCATGATGTCAAACCTAGGCTTGAAAACAAAGACAATTTGTTCAGACTTGAATGCAATAATAATCCCACACAACTTATAAAAAATGTTTCGGTCATATTTCATCCTAAAATCAAAAGAATTTAAAAAAGGGAATGTATTTTGCAAAAAGAAAAGTATGCCTTTTTTGACTATTACTATTTATGTATTTATGTTTTTTACATTTTGACATTATTTTAGATGTTATTTTACCAAAATCATGGTTATTGTAATGAAAAAAAAAAAAAAAAAAAAAAAAAAAAAAAAAAAAATAATATATATATATATATATATATATATATATATATATATATATATATAATGCTTATATTTTGCTTAATAAATCAAATAAAATCAAATATAATATTATAATAGAATCTAATATATATTAAATATAATATTATAAATTATGACAATCTCTTTTTTTATTAATATTTTTGCATTCAGTAAATTTTCCACCAAAATGAGCATTACTCTAATGTAAAAATATGTTTTAGTTCTATTATTATTATTATTATTATTATTATTATTATTATAATATTTAAATTGCAACATATACATCAAAGTGGTATTTATTTTACTATAAAAAAATATTACTGAATCAGTAATTATTATTTTATTTTGTAAACACTAACTAGTATTTTAACTAGTATGAAAAAGACTAAACCATCAGTTGTATTACTAAAATGACAATTTGTGAATAAATGTGCAAAAATGTGATGAAAAAAAAGCCAAATGCAAGGAAAATCATTAGTAAAAATCCTGAAATAAACTTAAAAAATTATTAATTCATCTAAATATTTTTTCATGTTAGTGAAAAATATGCATATTGATAGTAAAAATCTGTGATATTGAAATGAAGTTTAAAGACAATACCTCAAAAAGTGCCATGTTTTTCCTATCATATAGAGTTCCCTTATCATCATCGGTGTTATTGATGAAGGGTCGGCTATCCCTTGGGTTTCCATCACCTGTATCAGACAGACAGACAGACGGAGAGAGCAACAGAACATGAGAGCGAGAGAAAAAAGACATGATTACAGCTGACTGCAGGAGATGTGCCACTGAAATGCTGTTTGCTTGTGAAGAGAGAGGTGTTTGTGGTCTGTTATGTGTGCTCTCTGGGGTAAATTAGGAAAGAGCAGACTTCCTATCATCGCCGCCGGTCAGACGTAATGATTTTCCTATAATTAGAGCATGATGGTGATCAATGTCCTCCGGTTCACTGGTCAAACGCTCAGAGATCTGATGGCATATGGCGTCCTGTCACTAAAGCACTTATGAAATCTCAACGTATAGCTGAAAACATGCACTTACTCGTGCATCCACTGATCTGCTTGGGTTTGTGCTTATATATAGATGCTAAATCGGAGTGATTTAAATCAACATCTGGACTGGGCTGCATCACTTTAGGATTTATTTCCAGATTACATTGCTTTAATTGTTTCATCAAACCTATCATTTCAACGCAGCATTTAGAATGATGCGCTGTTCCAAGAATTTCTTAGATTAAACTCTTAAAACGCCACAGTTGCTGAATGAAATATGTCTGAACTGTTTAACTTTTAACTGTTAACAGCAAAGAGTAAGTTAAATGGTATACTAAAAAATACAAATGTGATCATTCAACAGCTTGAAGATGCATTAAAATCTGTGCATGTTGTTTAATAATCCTGGCATTGAATATTATGATTATAGTTGGCTAGTTTCTCAGTTTTTTGTCGGAATAAAAGCATTTGCAAAATGCATGAATGTAAATGTATATTTATGCAATAATACGACAAGATGCTCTCATGTGCATGCTAGTCATTTTTCACATCGCCTGAAACAATAGTTTATTAGCAAACTGGTTTGAAACCAGGTCAAACTGTTTGGTGCACACACACATTTATAATTTCCAGGAAAAATAGTAATCAAAATGATGCTGAAGTCGCAGCACTATGAATGCATGACATTTACATGAATGCATTCGACAGACACTTTTATTTAAAGCACCTTTACATGCATTTAATATTAATATTTAATCAGCAAGTGTGATTCATTGGAATTGAAACTCTGGTGTTTTAGCATCATGTTTCTACCGGTTGAGCCCCATCCTCCAGTTCTACATCTCCACCAGAACTACACACACTGGCTAACATCCAACTAAACTGTTACTACTACTGTAACTAGTTTCAGACGATTTAGAAAACATTTAAAAGTATCATTCCCATAATGTTTGCAGAATTCTAAAATAGAACATTGCCTTAATGTTGTTTCTAACATTCACATCAAATAACATTTAAAAAAATGGAACGTTTTGAACTTCAGAGAACATTCGGAAATAAGATTTTCATAACATAATGGAAATCTCATATGTTTGTGAAATACTGTATATTGATTTGCAATTGTTCAGCTCATGCATTTAAGTAAAAGGTAACAAGTAAATTCCGATTTCATTCACATAAAATAAAAATAAAAATAAATAATTGATCAGTTCTTGTAGTTGTACAGAAACCTTAATTTTGCACCTTTATGACAACATAAACCAGACATGAACTTTTTATTTGAAACTTTGAAGTGTTTATCCATTTACAACATGAAAGGTTTGGCTTTGGACCATCAGTATTGTATTCTGTTCACATCCACATGTGCATCTATGACTACACACTTGATACAGTAACGCCGAATCTCATGAGACGTGATCTACTTTCATCAAAATGACCTAGATTACAGACATGCTTATATGACTGCAGACGTCACCGTCCTTCATTCAGCTGTTCAACTGCTCCACAACACACACCCTTCATCCGGAGAAACACACACCGAGAATAAATGAGTGAGCAAAACAGAAAGCAGAACTGAAATTATCAATAAATGAATGGACATTTGGCTCCTGGTGCTCAAAAATTGCATGTTTCCTTCTTTCGATGGGGGATTTTCAACTGTAAGTTCTTAATCATTTTTTTTTTCTGGTTTTCCATGAAAAAAAAAATATATATATAATATAATAATAAAATAAAATAAAAATAAAAAACATTAAAAAAACATTTACATCCTTAAAGCATGATGAAGTTTCAAAATAACACAGATATAAAATGAATTGATCCCCCCCCCCCCTTTTTAAACCTTAAAAATGTAAGTAAAAAAATAAAAATAAAATAAATAATAAAGTAAACTACCAAAACCAAAATGTATTAATTAATTTAATTAAATAAATAATAAAACTTTTTCAAAATAAATTAAAAATACATTTAAAACACGACTTAAAATTTTATGCATTTTTGCTTCTCCTCTAAAGGATGTGTTGTTGTCTTTTTACTTTGAAAACAAGACAAAAATTATAATATGTTTTAAAATATGTTTTCCCATATCTGCCGAGGACATGCTGATGAAGATTTGTACGATCAGAGAAGGAAAGAAAACACTTACTTAGAATTGCACATCTAAATAACCTTTTATTTAATATTACATAAGCTGACAAAACATGCAACACCAAGCTGCCATAAACTCTACAACCACTTACAATCAGTCTCAGTTTATACCCATGGCAGAACCTGACGGCTATGAAGGTACCAGCCAAAATTACCCCCAACGTCACCGAGTTCATCCGATCAGCAGCGTCACACTGCTGTTCTCGGCTTAAGACCATTTCTTTTCCAGACATGACCGAGGCAGCGCTTCAGTCCTGTGTTTACAAACACTTTAATTGTGGACATCATCAAAGTAAAGAGCAAATAAAGCCTCCTTAACTTCTGAGACTAAACCTGGTGATCACAACAATGATGCATTATCAACTGATCCTAATAAAAGTGACCCTTCCTTTGCAAATGATAACATCATCGACAGGCAAAGTAGTTCAGTACCACACAAATATTTATTTACTGCTGATTACTGATTTAATTGATCTACATCAGATGCACCAATTTCACCTGCGGGATGATAAAACAGGTGATAAAAAATCCTGAGGAGATCTGAAACATGCTCTTTACATAAATAAATAAATAAATAAAAAAATAAAATAGAGTACAAAACAAAAAGTAAAATATTTAATTAAATAAAAAATAAATTAAGTTAAATAAAATAAAAAAGAATAAAATAGGACATTAAACAATTAAAAAATAAAATAAAATATCACAAAAAAAAAAAATACAAATAAAATAAATAACAAAATGAGAAATGAAACGGAAATGAAAATGTCAAGATAAAACAAAATCAAAACCTGCACTAACAGCTCATAATAACCCACCAATGCAAATCAACACAGCTCACAGTCAGTCTTCTCAGGACAGTGCTGAAGTGCATCCCTCGAGTTCACCAAACCCTGGATACACACTCAGTGAGACGACAGAAGAGGATTTCAGATCAGACCAGAGCTCCAGCTGAAAATCTTTCTGGACCAGTGGACCTGACATTCACTGATGCAATGAGAAACGCTGATGCACAGGAGCTGGATTCACAAACACACACAGTTACTCTTCACACATTAAGGATGCATGTTAATTCTTCCTTTTCCAGGAACATAACATAGTTTGAGTTTGCAATTAAACTAAAAACTTCTTCTCGACGCGCTTTGTCAACACAAGCACAAAGCAATTGTCACAAGAAAGGTTCAAATGAGTGCAGGCATGTCAGGTACAGCAGCCGTGAAGCTCTATGGTAATATAAATGACCACATACTCTATTTATATCAGCTAAGCTCTCTGTCGTTCTCCTCTGTAAGCGGTCTACAGGAGCCTGTTTTACACCGGCTGACTGTGCAAGTGACGCTGACAGAAAGAGTCACTCCAATCCCGTTATCCAACACGGATGTCCAGCAATTACAAGGCCCAAAGACTAACAAACTAAATAAGTTCATGTTTAAACCTCTACAACTGATAATATCAATGCAACGTCTATCTGTGGTCACAGTCTTCAAAGTGCTACTCAATGCCAAGAAAATATCTCATTTTAAACAATCCTGAATTTCCAGAACAGTTTTTTTATGTCTACTGAAGTAAAACCAAAGACTCGCTCAACACAACGAGTGACATCCGTCAAAACGTCACTTAAAGTCAGTTTAGAAAAGGTTATTCTGGTTGCAAACATTGAAACACCAATAAATCTTCACCCTGAGATGATCCCAACTGGCAGTTCAAAAAACAAGATCGAGCTCAAAGAAAAAAATCTTCTGTTTACATCCTATATATAAGCCATCACAAACTCCGGGACGCCCCGCTCCACGCCGGACACTTACCCCGCGGGCAGGAGCTCGACCCCGGCTCCATGCTGATGGAGAGAGAGGGTGAGGAGGGTCCCTGGAGAGACACGCTCTACTGTCTGTGCTCTGATGATAAAACGCCAGAGACATCAGTCCCTGAGCACTTGATCCCTGATCTAGAGCACTCACCCAGACACGGGGAGGAGCGAGAGAGAGAGAGAGAGAGAGAGAGAGAGAGAGAGAGAGAGAGGGAGAGAGAGAGAGAGAGAGAGAGAGAGAGAGAGAGAGAGAGAGAGAGGGAGAGAGAGGAGAGGAGAGAGAGAGAGAGAGAGAGAGAGAGAGGAGAGAGAGGGAGAGAGAGAGAGGGAGAGAGAGAGAGGGAGAGAGAGAGAGAGAGAGAGAGAGAGAGAGAGAGAGAGAGAGAGAGAGAGACAGAGAGGAAAGTGACTGATGGAAGCGGAGAGAGAGATGGTATGTCATCACACTAAAGCTCCGGTCAGTGTGATTGGACAGGTGTAACTGATACAATAGAGCAAGAAATACAAAATACACTGGGACTGTATCGGTTTGCCAATTGAATTCTACTACTGATTATCATCAAAAAATATAAAAGTGCAATTATATTATCACTTTGCATGAAATAAGACTCAAAGGTGGTTTAAAAAAAATTGTGTTTGCATTTAGCCTCTGATAACATCAGATTCAGAAACTGAGAAAATACAAGTGTGGACTAACGTTAACGTTAGTTGTGCTTTGATTCATTTTGTCACTTTGCAAACTCCCTACAAAAAAGAACAATATAAATAAATAAAAAAATACATAATAATCTCAAATTGAGCCGGAGGTGGTAAATTCCTAATAATGCACGTATTTTTTTAGGTATTTTAATAAGCTAGATACCTAAAATACGTTGTGCATACAGCTAACTCAACTAACGCGACCTTTATAAAGGTGTTTGAAGAGCAAAACACATCCACTTGCACATATTTGACAATCGGAATATCAGATTTATCCTGCTACAGCTAACACACTTTTGTGAAATTTTGAATAAAAAAGGAAATACAAGCAGATCATCAGTCATTCAGCGATATTGTGACTGCGGTGTGACAAGCAATGAATGACGTGTCTCCATCGGAACCATAAAGCGATATCACGATCAATAACGGTCGCCTTGAAATACTTTTAAACTTACGTGTGAAAAGGTTAAGTAAGGCTTACATTTAAACGTGTCTGTGGCGAATGGGGCGGGGCCGAGAGCCGTGGGTCGCATCCCACGGAGGAGATGGAAGGATATAAAACAGGAGTGACAACATTGAAGGACAAGAGAGGACCAGGCCTTGATTTATTTTTTATGTTTTGAGTTTGTTTGTGCGCTGCAGTCGTCTGTGAGGGGCTGTCGCGATATTTTGTCTTTATTTTATTATTAAAGTCATTTTGATTCTCTGCCGGTTCCCGCCTCCTTCTTCCCACGAAAGAACATTGTTACAGATACTATCTTTCTTGCTGGCAAATTAAATTAATGAAGAAAATGAACAAAAGTATTCATTCGGAATATTTCATATATATTTTAATCTGAATGATGTAATGATATTCGGGAGGTTATATTAGCTGGATCCTAGATTTTTGAGGGAGTTATGACCCCCAGAACCCCCGTGCAAATTACACGTATATATATATAATATTAACAGTAAATAAATGATTAAATAAATGATCATTTATTAATAAAACATTTATTTATTTAGCAATGAAATTCGTTTCAAGACATGTCCATTCTGTCTTTTTTTAAATCAACATTTTTAGTTTTTAAGATTTTCATTATGTCAAATCACATTCTATGTCTTATAAAGTTTATTATTGAATGTTTATAATATTTATAATATATATATATATATACACACACACATACACACACAAAGTAATAAACATTTAAAAAAAATATTAAATTAATATATAAACAAAATTCACAAAATAAAATACCTGGAAATTTCTGTATGTTATATATTAATATTAGCATTATTATTATTATTATAAAAAAATTTTTTTAAGCATTAAGGCACCTGAGATGTTATGGTGTGAATACAGTTGTGTGTGTTATTAATATACTGCAGCACAGCTTCTTCTTCTTATGGATCTCACTTCACATCTCCTTCATTAATCACTGCTCGTCGAGAGGCTCTTCGTCAGCATGTGAACTGGGTAATAATCACTTAACCAGATTAAACAAATCCTGTCCTTTTTAGAAAGTATAGCAGGACCCGAGGAAGGGAGGCCCACGCATGACAAAAAAACTCTTCATTTACAAAAACACAGACCTAAAAACAGATCTGAACCCAAGGGAGGAGGTTGCAAGCAGATTAAAAGGACACTAAACCCCTGTTCAAGTCCAAACAATGGCAGAAAAAAAATCAGACACTCACTTAACACACAAACCCCAGTGTGACTCATGACTTACACACACACAAACAATCACATCAGGATTTAAACCAGCTGATATTAGAATATAGATCATCTGCTGTATATGATCACCAGAAGAATTCAGTCTGTTTGTGTAGAAATCAAATCTGAACTGAATCTGCTGAATCAGTTCTATTTTACATAGTAAGATTGAGAATACTAGTATTATAAATTATATTTTTTTATACATTTACAAATATACTATTACCATTATTATGACAACAGCAATTACAATTGCACATATAATTAATAACAAATAATAATAATAATTTTATTTACAAACATTAATATTTTGTCATTAGCATTGGGTATGAATATATTATTATTATTATTATTATTATTATTATTATTATTATTATTATTATTACTAATTAATTATAAAACAAACAATTTATATTTTACAAATTTTATTGTTATTATACAAAATTATAATATCAATTGAAATGACAAATAATAATAATAACAAATTAACAAATACTTCGGTAATGATTAATATATTTTAATTACTTTTAATATTTAATATTATGACTTTTGTAATAATCAAGATTCTACACACACACACACACACACACACACACACACACACACACACAAACATATAATCTTATATTAATGTTATTATTCTTCAGAATATGAGCCCTTCAGGAGGATCAAGATAGATGTGTGTTTGTGATTCTTTGAAAACTTTAACAAAAGACCAAAAGAAAATACAGAGGATGTGATTTCTGTCTAGCAGTCGTTCTGTCACAAACTCTCCAGATCACACGCTCACTTCCTCAGAGCCTCGGAAACAAAGAGCAGGACACGAGGATGATATTTCATACCGTCAAAACAGAATTCAACCACATACAGTATATGAAACCACACAGATCATACAGCATCCATCTAAGCAAACTACAATCAGCTAAATAAAGACAAGGCCCAAAGTCAAAACCAGTTTATCTGCAAAAACACATAAAATAAGATTATAAGATTATCTTATCTCCATACAGCATGTATTAACAGGAGCGAGGTTTCTCCAGCAGAGGGAGACAGTGAGTTACTGATAATGATGGATGAGCTTTAATTCTCCTACAGTCACCTGAACACTCACACTATTCCTCGCTATATATTTACAGCATATATACACTGTGCACACAGCATGCAGATGTTGTGTATGGATGGAACATTTCAATCCCACATTTAATATAAAACATGTCTGAGTTATGCATAAGTCAATTTTGTCTAAACTTTTTATGCAACAACGTAAAGATTGACTAAAGTGATTAATTGAGCTGATAACTGCACCACTGAGTGTGTAAGATCAGATCACACACACCACAGAACAGGACTGTGTTCATGAACAAACCTTAGACCAGTTTTGACTTTTGATTTTTATTTCATTTCTTAAGCATCATTAGTTGTGATGATTTGTAAATCCTCTCCATGTAAAGCACTTTCAGTTACCATTGTATATGACATGTGCTACATAAATAAACCAGCCTTGCCAAGATATTTAATAATGACACACCTAGAACAAGAATGAATCTGTGAAGCAAGATTATTATTATAGTCAAGTTAAAAATAAACCTTAAAAAAAAAAATCCTTCAAATGAAATAAATGTTTTGTGTTTTATATATATATATATATATATATATATATATATATATATATATATATATATATATATATATATATATATATATATATATATACACAGTATATATTATTAAAAGTTTATTTCATTTAGTTGCCAAAGTTTAAAATTGTATATTTTTATTTCTAGTTATTAATTTTATATTTTCTGTTTTAATTTAAAATTTAGTTAAAATGTTTTTTTTTTTTTTTTTTTTTTTTTTTTTTACTTTCAGATTACATTTTTAGGTTATATTTACTTTTAGATTAGATTTGACTTGTATATTTTTACAATCATTTTTATTTCTGTTTTAGTTTTATTTATTTTAGTACTATATATCATGATAAACTAAACGAAAATAAGAAATGTTGCCTCAGCAAACAGCTGAATGAAAATAAGTATGATTATATATATATAGGTTTGTTTCAGTTCAAATTTAGTTCATCAGTAACTTTCTTTTTGTAGTTTTATGTGGTTTTAGTTAATATATATAATAATATAATAATATAATAATATAATATAATACTATAATAACCCTGATTAAAATAACTAGTAAAACTGAGATTTTTTTCTTTTTTATTAAAACTATACATACAAAATAATAATAAATATGACAAAACACAATTTAATAACTACAACCTTAACTAAAATGGAAAATGGAAAAATAAAAACTACAATAAAAATATTAATAAAAACGGTTCACACACACAAAGACCAGTAAGGAACGAATGCCACAGTTTTAAAGTACCTGAATTATTAAACTACATTAAATTATTTGTTTTGATAAAGTGGTTTGCCACACGATAAGAGAAAATGTGAATGTTTGTCTAAACATGAAGCATGTTGCATGCATGGCTAACACTGACGTACGTCATGTGACCAAAATATGAAGAATGATCCTTGAGCAGAACCGAACCTGATAAACACTCAAACCCTTACAGTGCAGCGAGACGTTCAGTGTCTTATTATTAGCTCCGGCGCTACATTTATAAAGCTGCTCTCTGGTTTAAATGCTCATAAACACTACATGTTTAAACCAATGCGTTCCCAGATTCTGGATTGAGCTGAAGCTGAGAGAGTGAGCGAGTGAAAGTGTGTGTCGGAGGATGTGTGTGTCTCAGCGGCAGGGAAACACACACACACTCTTATCAGACGCAGCACATGGAGAACAGATTCAGCCTGACAGGAAACAGGAAGCACAAGGTTCTGAACGACCGGTGAGAAACGTGCTCAACAACCCTGGAACAAACTCTCATCTACTGACGATTTCATTTAAAAACCCATGTTTTCACTTTTTGATTGCCAGCACTGAAGAATCAGCTCATCCAGAAATACAAAACTCACATTATTTACCCTCATTCATGCAGGGTTATTAAACAAAATAATGCTGAAATAGAATAAATATACAAAAATATTAGATGAAAAACTTAAACATGTTTCAGTTAGATGCCAAAGTAACATTTTTGTTCAGTTTATGTTGAAGCACTAAAATTACGAACTGGGAAAAATAAATCAATAGATTAACCTAAATAGAAGTAAAACAACAAGTGTGTTTGCTTAACAAACTGAAAAAAAAAAACTGAATTAACTTTGATAGTTTTTAACTTAATATCTTCATAAAATTTTCATCAAATAAAAATAAATAAATAAATCTAAAACTCGAATAAAAATAAATGTACCTAAATAGAAGAGTTATTTTCAGGAAAAAAATATATTAAAATGTGAATGTTTGCTTAAATACCAGAAAAAAAAATCTGCACTTACTCACATAATTTTTATATATTTTTTCACTTAATATCTTCATTAACTTTGCATCTGAAGTAAACACAAATAAATAAATAAAAAATTATGTGAAATATGGCTGAATGCATTCAAGTCAATATGATTTTTTTTTCCACAGGTGTTTTGCCGGTATTTTGTTTTATGAGTTGCATTTTGCTGAAGGAAATGTCTGTAAACTTAACAGGCAATGTCCCGGCAAAAAAATGCCTGGTACCTTTCCTGTTTTTCTGCTGGTTATTATTCTGACAGCGTTTGTTTATGAACTTATGTGCCAGAAAACAGGATAGTAAGTCATTATTTGCAAAAAAATAAAAATACCAAAAGCATTAAAGTATCATAACGATCCATAAGACTCATATTCCCATTCATGATAAAATATCAATTATGTTTTAAATAGTTTGAAAATGCAAATGCAGTTATTCCACAATTTTTTTTTTTTTTTTTTACATCCCCTTTTGTGGTCTACGTGACTATGTGAGTGAATAAATAAAGAGATTCTGGGTGAACTACTGCTTCAAGTGATGTGTGAGGAACAATGTCTGATAATGTCCTATCACAGATGATGAGATGGTTTATCTGATGATAATGAAGCGCAGTGAAGTGGATTGTGTGGCGTCTGGGTTTGTTCTCACGTCACAGATGCTGATGTTGTGTGAAGATTAATACACAACAGCACATTTCTCACATCTGGATGGAGTTACAGAGACAGAGGAGAGATCTGTGGATCATGACGTCATGAGAAGCCCTGCTTCCAAAAGACATCCTGGATAGATACGTCTATGTGATCTTGGTAATATAAAGAGAGAAATGAACAGCTGTGAACAAACTTAAGCGTAAAACCAGGACTTCATCTGATGAACAACACTGTCTTTGTCAAATATACTGTATGTCTGATATTCTGTAACTTTTTCACAGTTTGCATAGATGTCTGTGATAAGGACTGCTTTGCATTATTCACATGCATGGGAAAAGGACGGATGAATTATGAAATCATATGAAGGCCAATACAAGTCAAGATGAGGAAAAACATACATTTCTATGTGCCATATGTGGAAATTAATTGTTTGTAATGAACATGTGACACAGCTCGTCCAATCAGAATTAAAAGCCGGAAAAGCACATCTTTCTATTTTGAGTGTTTTTGTTCTCAAAGGGTTCGTAATGTGAAGCTGATTTTGCACTGATGATAGATTGTTATAAATAATAAACGTTCCAAATTAAAGAGAATATAAAATCAAGTTTTGTTAAGAATATAACAGATCTTTTACATTAATTATTGCGGAAGTTATATTTGCATGGATATTAGTCGTGAGGGCTTCTTTACATTACTTACACATGTAAAAAAATATTTTTTTACAGTTTCCGAACAACCAGAACAAACAGAATTAAGAGTCTGAATAATATTCATTTTACTGTTTTTAAGTCTTTTATTTTGAACTTAGCCTTTTATAAACATGGAGTGGTTTTGGCGCAGACAAACAAGAAAAACCTTAATTTTCAATCAATTTATTATGACTTTTTAAAACATTTTCTGCAAAAATAACTATATTATTAACTACACAGTGTACAAACAGTGTAAAAATGGCATAATCTAATAATTAATTACTTCACCAAATATTTACACTGGGATATTGCGATTATTTAGCCATTGTGAAGCGAGATGACAAACAGTTACACTTCCATATTTAATATAATTCTGTCTGACACAGACGATCTCTCCAGAGAGCACACTCAGTTCGACCGGTCTTTGTCACGGTTTCGTAACCCACCGGTGACACACACATCTGAAGCCTCATCACACACACTTTGCATGAGAACTAACCTTTAAAAATGAGTTCATCTGACCATCAACCACTTCACATGCATGCTGAAATTCATTCGTTTCCATGCACATGTTAAAAATCCTGCGTGTGCATTAAACAACCAATGTCTTCACTCACTTACAGACAAAACCGCATTATAATAATGTGTGCTGTTAAAAATCAATGCTGCTGACTGTAATGAATAAAGAGGTTTTGCAGGGTGGAATCATGATTCACCGCTCTGAAATCATCAGAAATTATATTTTAGAGACACTAACGATGGTTATCATAGCTGTTTATGACGAGGACGTTTTTAATAATCATCTTGCTTTGCATTGTCGAATCAGCAGAAAACTGAAGACAAGAGTGAACCAACCTGTTAATATCAGTTTAATAAACATCTCCCTGTGTATTCTGCAGTATAAACCCAAACTATGATGTTTAATAAAGCTTTACAGGGTTTACAGTTACTCTGTTATTGAGTCTCAGGTTGGCTTTGTCAAGGGTGGAGAGCTGGAATAATTGGATGCAGATGTTGTATGTAATCAGGCAGAAAGACAGGTTTCTTATCTCTAAGACGCCTCTTGTGGTTACGGTCTGAAACCAGCTCCGTGTGGACACCGTGGACACCGTGACCTTCATCTGTAACATCCCAGAAGATACACAGACAGAGAGCAGCTCCAGAGATCACGGCGAATGTGAAGGGTGGGGTCTTAAACTCCCACCGGCGGGAACCAACAGGAAGCAAGCAACAGGACAAATCAATAGCATTGACTGGAATCTGAGTCAAGAAAAACAGCTGTTGCACAACTCTGAAAACTGCACGCTTACATAACCCTTAATGTGCATTCAGTGTCTCTACTGAGGCTGTCAGATCTGAGACGTAATTGTTAGCCAGGGCTGCAATTAACAGGAGAAAAGATTCGTGTAATGAGGGACAGTTTCTGAAGATGAACTCTGTGACCTGTGGCCAGTACAAACTGGAAAGAAATCAATGACTTAAAAGGACATGTTTTTCTCAAACAGAGGAACCATAATCTCATCCTACATGAAGGGAAATATATATATAAAAAAACCTGTAAAATACTGTAAATAACAAGTTTAACATAATCCATGCCTGTTTTCAACAGTTTTTCACTAAATGAACATAAGATAAACAATACAAGGATAAATAATATAAATTATATAATGTATTATTTTATTAAACTTTTTAAGTATGTTTAACTGCACATATGTGTCTTTTGTCGAAACATTTAAAAGAATAAGTAAATTGTCACAGCAAACACTTTTACTGACTAAAACACAAGCTACTTTAGCTGCTTTAAAAACATAACATTATTATAAACATATCTATCCTTATGCCCTCAAGAATCAAAAAATAGCCCAATGATAAAGCCTTCCAGAAAGATTAATGGCAAAATACAAAAGTGCATTTAAAGATTGCAATTAAGGGTGGACGATATGACCAAAAAAATCTGATTTCACGATACCAATATATATGAAAATATAGCTATTTTATAATTATTTTATTTTATTTTTGTTATTAAAAATGGGAACAAAGCAGCAAATTACAAACAAAAATTACAACAGAACAAATGTATAAATTAATTTAGTATTTCACCTGCAGTATGCTTTTAAAAACTATTACAGAAAATGAATTGAAATAACCACTGCATAGTCTTCAGTATATGAATCAAATATGAATCAATTCTTATTAAAGACGCAAAACTGACTTTGCACAATTGCTGTAGTATAATGAAAGTCTTTAAAGGGCATTAAAATATATCATCTTTTTTACTTGCTTAAATCCCAGTGAATTCATCATGAAAATGCAATATGAAACAACACTAATTAACATTTCTACCCTACTGCCCTCAAAAGACAAAGATTTGTCTGATTATAAAATATTTTAGAATACGTATTAAAATATTGCAGCATTCATTTATTTTGCCAGGAAAACAAGTGAATTGTTCATGCATATTCAATATATCAACCTGCTTTAGTCAGCACAAGAACTATGAAACTATATGTTTAACTGTGCCAACGAGTGTAGAAATAAGAGCTACTGTGTTTACTGCCATCATTTATACAACAAATGCATAAATACTGACTCCATTCAGCACTTTCTAGTGAAGGTGTGCACTAATAGAAGCATTACATTACCAACATAAGGCTAATGAAACAACAAAAGATGTAAGAAATGTTCTCGAACATCACATGAGTTTGTCTTCAGGACATGCTTCTCTCACTCATGTGAAAAGAGGAAAAGAGAGGCGTGTTCTCTTAGCACAGAGAGAGAGAGAGAGAGAGAGAGAGAGAAAGACAAACACACTCTGGACAGTGAACCTGAAGCTGCACGTTACTCCAGATCCAGCCGAGCTGTTTGGATTCAGTCTGGAAAGTTCCCTGAGGGAACATCTCACCTAATGTTTCTTCATCCTCCTCCTGCAGGGCGTTGTTGTCATCCGAATCTTCCTGAGAGGACTTTCTGCCATCATCCACAGGGACCACGGTGAAGTTGATGGGCATTTTCTCACCATGCGAGATGTCTGTCTGTCTCTTTATCTGCCTCTCCTCCTCTTCTGCGCTGGCTTGTTTGAGCTGTGGTTCAGAGTTCTCAGTTGTGTTCCTATCTCTTTGACACCGGCCCGACCATGTGACCTGCCTTCCTCCATATAAGGAAGCGGGGAAGCTCCGCCCAGTGGGCCGTCCTTAACACACACAGAAGCTGCTGTCTGCTTTCTCCCCTGTGGCAGAGTGATCCTCCAGACACAACAACACCAGATAAAGGAAGCTATTGATTACCAACCTCTTCAATAATCTTCTGCCCGGTCAACAAGGTCATTATAGAGAAAAAAAAAAAATTTAAAAACAAAGATTTTATTTTAATTTTTTTCTCGAAGTAAAATAAGTTCTAAATAAACATTAACTATATATATGTATCTTAAAGTTATTTTATTTCAGGTGAAAAAAAAAAGTAAGTAAAAAATTATATAGACACACTTTAAAACTAACAAAAATGACAAAACCTTAAAATAAAAAAAAATATTTAAAAAAATTTAAATGTAATCTATAAGCTGAAAATGTGTTTGACAGAAATACTGTTTTTCAAAAAAGTCTCTTCTGCTCACCAAGGCAGCATTTATTTGACTAAAACTAGAGTAAAAACAGCAATATTGTGAAATATTATTACAATTTGAAATAACTGTTTTCTGTGTAATATATATTTTAAACTGTAATTTATTTCTGTGATGCACAGCTGTATTTTCAGCATCATTCCTCCAGTCTTCAGTGTCACATGATCTTCAGAAACCATTCTCATATGATGATTAACTGCTAATTTTTTATTTTATTTTATTATAATTATCAATGTTGAAAACAGTTGTGCAGCTTCATATTTTGATGGAGACATAATTCAGGATTCTTTGGGAAGTAGAAAGTTTAAAAGAACACAATTTATTTCAAATAGATATCTTTTGTAACATTATAAATGTCTTTACTGTCTTTTGATCAATTTAATGTGTCCTTGTTGAATAAAAGAAGAATAAAAAAAAAACTTTTGAAAGGTAGTGCAAGTCATACTACTGATATAAAATGTTGTAAACCCCTTTGAGATATAAAGCATGTGAAGGGTGTCATTTCTCTCGTTCAGCAACGGTACTAAATTAACCTGCATAAACTACAACTGACTGCACATTATCCCAGGATAGAAGAAAGTACATTAAAGAGTGATTGCGTTACAGTAAACATGTTTGTGTACCATGCACGTGTGATCGCACTCGTCCATGTGCACAGTGCAAACACAAGCCATGAACACAGCAGTCTGTCATTAAAGCATAGCTCTACGGTTACAGACAGCTCCTTATTTTAAAAGCACTCAGTCCACACAAACAATACCAGACCTGGCCCACGGTAGGATCTTTTGTTGTAAGCATTACTGCAGTGCATGCCATGCTGTACAAGTCATGAGCTGTTTTGTGTTCGTGACCTTTGACACGCAGTTCAGTGCAGTGTAAAGACAAGCCTGCACTGGCTGCGTGCAGAACGTCTAGATTCACGTCGAACACAGATCTAGATTTAACTCCGAGAAGACAGTCTGTTAAAGGTTATTCAAATCTATTAAATCTAGTCAGACCTGAAACAAGTTCTGACGCTCACAGACATGAGAATTGACAGAGACTGTAATATGAAAGAGTTTTGTTCGGTTATCATCACCATAATGAATTTCCCATTACTTTGATTTGTGTTCCTATAAATAGCAATGATTTAAACACATAAAACAGAACAAAAAGTTAACTTGCACTAAAGGTATTTTATATCAAATTAGAATGAAATACTCCAAAGTAATTACAACAAAATTAACTAAAACCACAAATCCAAAAATGGCAATATTTAGGGTCCAGACAAACATCTCATCTGTTCTTGTTAGGCTTCTCCAGGAATGAGAAAAGAGCAGCAGGAAAGCGTTAAACTGTCAGGAATTCACTGTAATGAATCGGTTCCACCTGTGCAATGACCTTTAAATGGCAAAACGTCCAAAGCTGCGGGTGTTGGGATTCAGCGAGCAGTACACTACTGCACAGGACGTTCAGTTTTTGGAAGGAAACTAACTTCCTCCAGCTGGATAATCCCAAATCTGGCAAGAGAGATCAACCGTAGTCTCACAGCTCAGATCTGGTCAGAAACAGTGTGATTCAGACGTCCAGCTGAGTTCAGTTATGAAGCTGGATTTGTTCTGTCCACGTCTCATTTCCTGCTCTTTGAAGGCTGGACTGCATCTAAAACCTTAGTGACGCATAAAACAATAGATAAATAAATGATCAAAACGTGCACAGGCTAACACAATTATTGTCAACATTGTCAACCGATTCGGTGACAATGTTTTAGGCATTTTTGCACTGAAAAATAAATAAATAAATAAACAAATAAACAAATAAATAAATAAATAAATATAAATATTTATATATATATATATATATATATATTTTTTTTTTTTTTTTTGCATATGCTGCTATAACAAAGCAGGTGTTAATGCGAAAACATGCATTGAAACTATTTAAAATGTTAAATAATTAGAATAGTTTTTATAGTAACTTTACTATTAATTTTTTGTTTCTATTAGTTAGAGAGAGAGAAAGAGAGAGAGAGAGAGAGAGAGAGAGAATTACATAAACTACCTAAACTATTTTTATTTTCTCTCTTTTTTTCTCTTACTTTAATATATAATTCAACATATAACTACAATAACAGAAAGAGGTGTTAAAACATCCCACACAGCAGATAACAAAAAAAAAAAAAAAAAAAAAAAAAAAATATATATATATATATATATATATATATATATATATATATATATATATATATATATATGAAGAAACGTATACAAACTGTGTAAAATGGGGAGTAAATAAATAATTAAATATCATAAATTGTAATGTTTTAGGTATTTCATAGTATTATTATTATTTTTTTAAATAATTTATTATAGTAAAATGTGTTTTTTTTTCACTATATGTATCAGAATTTACAGTTCTGTGTGATCTGAACATTCATTCACAACAGGTGAGAAACTTTAGTTGGTTAAAGCTGGAAGAAGAACAAGTGTGTGGAGTATTTAAAGCTGTTATGTGACGTCACCATCAGGAAGAAATGTGCTGCCCCCTGCTGATGGTCTGAGACAAACCAGATCTAAACATGTTTCAGAGCATTACTATATGAACTTCTGAGCTTGTTTGACATTTGACAGCTCAGTCAGATTGATTAATTCATACACATCATGCTAACGAAACATTAGTACAGAGTTACTCCACAAAGTGCATGCAGAGAAACTGTTCCTGGCATCGTGGCATCTACAAAACCCAACTTTCCACTTGTTGACAAGGTTTTACACAAAGATTCTTTAGACCTGCAGTAATATTTCCATGCCAAATGTATAGAGCAAACACACAGACTGAAGGAGAACTTAGTTATGCTTCAACTAATATTGACTATATATATATATATATATATATATATATATATATAAATAACAAATCAATAATGATAAAAATAAAATGAAAATAGAAAATGTACAAATAAAAACTAATTTAAAATATTAATAAATCTATAATAGTATATGAATGACACTAAAATAGTATGCGAGTAATGATGAAAAATTCACCATACACAAATTTACAAACATTTATTTTGCACAATATTTACCCAAAATGCATTTTTTTAATAATATTCATATTTAGTTGGTCAGTTTTACACCTTACACAATTTACAAAATTAAGTCAAACAAACAAGATCATCTTAAACTGACATCTAAATCAGTCATTCACTAGTTTAAGTCACTAGTCTCAGACTAACTCTAACTTCAGACTAACTGTAACTGTACATTCACAAACACAGATTATGTCTGTTACAGCAGATTTTCACCTCCATCCAACGCATGTCTCTGTTTCTAAAACGGACTTGAATGTGAAAATGTCACGCCATTACTCTTCTGACACACGAGGAATCTACACTAATAAATCCGGCACGTATTAAATAATTACTATCAATGACTTCCAATAAGTTACAGTCAACAGATGGAGACTGGCAGGACTGTGAACAGGTGATGACAGATGCTCAGTCGTTCTGTCTCATCTCAGATATCAAAGCAGACGTCTGTTTCTCCTTCAGCTGTCCGACAAACACCACATAGTTCAAACACCAAATTTAGCTCAAATCTTATTTCTCAGAACATTCCAAACATCCAGGTTTTAAACGTTTCTTCTTTATGGGAATGTTACAGAACACATTAGGGAACATTCCATTTTAGAATTTTGCTAACATTATTTGAATGTTCTCTGAAACAATGTAAAAACAAAAAAAACAACAAACTTTAAAACAATTTCAGAAAAAAGTTCAAGTAATGATGTATTAATAATGTTTTTTTCTGTTAACGTCAACATCATAAAACCAGATAACTTTGAATGAATATTAATGTTAATGGAGGAATGTTTGTCTTTTAATTTTAACAGAACCATGATAGCCAAAGTTCTTTCAACGTTCTGTTAAAGTTATGCGAAAACATTAAGTAAACATTCAATTTGATCATTTTGCACAAGTCATGGGAACAGTATTCTGAATGTTCTCTGAATGCTTCTGAAATAAGTATCTTGCAAAGTTTTAAAAAAATGTTAGACAAACATCCATCTAAAAACATAAGTAATGTGTTTGTGCTACACTAGACATTTTAAAGCCCAGATAACTGTGAACGAACTTTCCATTAACATTACTGGAGGAAGTCATTTTGACAGAACCTTCTGTGAATGTTCTCTGACTGTCTGGGTTAAATTATGCATTATATTGCAAGTCTTCTAAAGTCATAGGATAGTTTTCTATGAGAAAAATATACATATTCCTCCCCTCCTTCGCCACACAAGTCCTCGGTAGAATATGTGCATATTCAATAATGCATCACAGTTGTATAAAACAGTTTACCTGATATATCTTTTTAGGGCTCTATGGAATAAAGCAAGTCATATATATTTCATACATACAGGTGAAATATTTATTTAAAAGTTAATGTGCCCTAAAACACAAACACCGATATTGCACCAAACTGATTCTGACTGCCAAAGTTTATTATCATTAAGAGACACTTAATACTTTCAGCGCCTGAGCAATGTTTGAGAGACGGAGCGTGATGACATGAAGAACTAGAGTCCTGAGCCAAGAGCAACACTGTTCTTTAACACGGGGCTGATGGGAATAAAACTGAGGAAGAGGAGTCCTGCTTGAGTCTGGATCGTTTCTCACAGAATAATCAGCTCAGATCGCCCAAGATAAATCATGCAGTGATCGCACTTAAAGCATGTCTGCACTAAAACAATGGAAAAACACTCAGGAAAACTACCCCTACCAAAATGTAGTGTACTTCAAGTTTATGTTATAAGTATAGTTAAGTAAGGTTCAAATATATTTTTCAGTATACTTTATGTAGCAAGTATACGAACATCAGTGTGCTAGTAGTATTCTTGTAAGTGTACTGTTTCAGTTCTCATTGGGACTAAATTGGCCCAACTTTCTAATATATAAAACTATACTTTTAAGTATCCTTTAAGTATAACAGTAGTAAACTTTAAGTACACAACTAGTTTACCTCTATGTTTGTAGTTTGTCCTGACATAGTATACTGGTATAATGATAGTTTACTAATTAAATACTTTGAACCTTTGAAGTATAGTCTCAGTAAAGTACTAGTTTAGTAGTTTTATACTGCAAGTATACTCTTTTAGTGAACTTTGCATCATATTTTAAGTATACTACTATGTCCTTATTTAGGTTTGAATTTGCATATATTTTGTAACATGAATATCTGAACATACATAACATCCAAACAAAGAACAAAGAAATCTGCTTGTAAACAAAAACATTTTATTATATCTTCATGCATTCTTTTTTAAATACTTTAATGTGGGTAAGTTTCTTGAAAAAAGAAAGAAAGAAAGAAATAACATTTTGAACAAAAAGCTGAAAAAAGACTGTGAATTGGATTCAGAATGATAATCAAAACCTAGCTGGAGTTGATCAACACCCCAAAGCTTGACTGTAATTATTAACTCTTCATCGGTCATTTTACGTACTAGCTACACTACTGCACTAGATGTGTACTAGCGCCCTCTACTGTATAATAATGAAAACACGGATTCTAGCAGCACAAGTATAGCTCAAATACATTTAGACTTTTTGTAAGTATAAGTCAAGTATACTTAAATGTCAATTTAAGTATATTTTAGAGAAGCATATAAAGCCCATTTCATTTCAAACTAAATGCATACTTTCCTATTTTTAGTTTAAAAGAAGTATACTAACAGCACACTTGAATAAACTTATTTTCCTTAAGGGTAATACTAATTTGCATAACGATTAATTCAACTCACAGTTTCCACAATGTGCATATTGAGTAAAGTAGTCTACTTTTAACAATTTTACTGATATTTACCAGTATTAGATAAAATATAAGTATGTATTTAAATTGAGCATTCATTGCAGTGCATTCTGGGATTGCTGTATTCAAGTGCCTGGTGAAGCTGTCTCAGAATTTGGCCTAAATAAGGTTTGTTAAAAGCAGGGTTATTACTCATTCTAAATAATCATACTCTTTCTCTCATAGATATAAATAAAATTAAATAAATAATTAGTAGTAAAGCATTCATAAAATACCACTGACTAAAAGGCAGTGTTTAAAATGCTGTGTAGGTAAGCAGTTCAACAGGGTTTGTATCCGAGCAAGCATGAACAAAACCCCCATCTGAACAAGAACACAAAATCACATGATTGTCATCTTATGATGCCAATTAGAGCGTTTAATATTACAAATGTCTCCTGAACTCTTAAGCTAATTACTGCTGCCCAGGAAACACTGCAGGACATGCATTGTGTTTATATGTTAGAAGAACAGAAGAAACTTTGTTTTGGTAACTGGAAATGTTGGGGCACAGAAACTTTTGTAGACAAACAGCAAACAGAAATCATCATATTAATGAACAGAGATGTTCTTGACTCTCTGATAATGAGTGTGTATCCCAATCCAACGCTCCCCAGACAAACCATCTGGAAGACAACTCCTATGTGCTCTTCTCCAAAGGCAAAGTGCTTCACACGCCAACAAATGAAACTCATGTGTCACTAATGCGTCTGTAGGTCTGATCGTGTTAGGATCAGCTCAATGATTTGGGAAGCTTTGGAAAGCACATCACCAAAAGTGTCCTGTACTAACTTTGTCTTTACATGATTAACACAGAGTGAAACTTTTGAATCAAGATGTTGAACTTTGCAGTATATTTAATCACTACACCTCAAGAGCTGTCTCTGGATCAGCTGGACTTTCTTAAGTACTTCAGACCTTCAGCAGAAGATCAGCTCCCACAATAGCACTCCTTTAAACTTCTTTATAGACTGTTACTGGTGTTAAAGTAGATAATCAAACACACTGTGGTTTTAAAAGGCCTACATTTAATGAAGGGCCAATTACAAGCTTTCATATCTATTAGAGATAAAGACCGACATCAGACATCAGAGAGACACTAAATGCATTACATTAATGCACTTGGTTATATATCCTTCCACCTGAACATAGACCTTGTTAAATAAATGAAAGAGCAAAGAGAGACTATAAAAGGCTGGAGTCACTCAGGTAAATCATTGTTTTGTAAGTGTTTTCAGATGTAGGTTGCTAGATTTCTAACCCAGGAAACAAACAGATGTGTCATGGTAATTAATGAAGACAGCTGAGCACGAACAGTGTCCCAAGACACGTCTAGACAAGCCCCTGAAATCAGACAGCGATGTAAAACCAAAAGGGCCTTGTTCTGCATTAAAACACCTCAGGTTTAGGTCAGGACTAAAAAAAGGGAAAAAATGAATAATAAAGATTAAGCAAATACATGTTGCCTTATATTATAAAGGCATGCACCAAACCCTCCTACTGTGCTTATTTCCATTGTAAAGTAAAATATAAATGTCACCAGCAAAATACAGTCAATTATGCAATCCTACATAAGTCATTTAACAGGCCCTAAAAAAATAAATACATAAATAAATTAAATAAAAAATCAAACATAGTAACCGCTAAAATAAAAATAAAAAAATAATTCCCATAATTAAAGATACATAATTTCTGTATTTCAAAGAAATGGGAAAAACATTGCCAGCAGCTACAATGTTTACTATGATAATCATTGTATTTTTTTGTATGTATATATATATATATATATATATATATATATATATATATATATATATATAGGGTAAGAATACTTAAAGACCACATTGTTACATTTTAAATAAATAAAAAATGTCCTGAATATTTGATTAATAATAACAAAAACTATTTGATTCCAAACGTCTCAGAAAGTAATAAATAAACAAACAATAAAAATATATATAAAAACCTGTACGTTTTTACTGTACGTAAAAACAACCCGTCTGCAATAAATTATATTTCATATACTGTATGCAACTCTTTATTCCACTAAATAATTAAACCGCACAGATCTTTCTGCAAACGCTAGTTTGTATGTAACTTAATTTATTAACCCCAGAAGGATTATTAAGTTTCACTTCACTTTCTTGTTTACGCTGAACACAAGTGACGCGACGCGCAACACTACTGATGAGTTGTGGACGCGCGTCGCTCCTGTTATTATCAACATAGCGGCTCTTAGTTAATGATAACGCGAGCGTTCAGAGCGACACTTTCTGACCGTATGAACTCACCGTATTTGTTTGGTTCTCTGCTGTACCGGAGGATGGGCACCGATCCCCGCCGCTCATCACCGGAACCGGCGTCAAACACAGAGTCTCCGTCCGCTTCGTCTCCATACGCGCTCTTTTCGGCGCGCGCCACCGGCACGACCAGAAACCGCTCGCTCATGTTGGTCGTCCGTGGGTCGGACCTGTCCGGTGTCTGATTAACTTTAGAGATCATACTGTTTAGACTGTTGTTTCATCTCCTGTAATCTTACAGTTTATGAATGTGCGCGCACACGGGCGCGAAAGTGTGTGAGGCGCGTCCGTGCAGAACGCGCTGCGCTCATTGGCTGAGAGCTCAACTGGGCTTCATGTAATTAACAGATCCATGAGCTGTAGATCAGTTTCTGTCTGTTGTTTTGAGTACCATCAATGAAACTCACGTGACCATACTTTATTAAGTGTTATACACATTTTTAACAATGTTCATAAATTATTTGTTTGAAAGTATTTATTTACATTATTTAAAATTTAACACTCGATAAAACCCAGCATAACTGTTTGTCATGCAGGTCTGTTTGAGAAGGAATTAATACTTTCATACAAAAGATGATGCCTAATATATCTGGATAATCTGGATGAAAACAGGCTTTTGCCAGGCCTATTAACTAATCTTTGGTTTGATTCGAGTCAAGTTTACCTGGAAAATCTGAACCCCACACAAATCTGATTACTGATGAACTGAGTCTTGTTGTTCCCTCATACACTGTATATTATGTTTATTGTCATGTTTTCTTCAGTTGTTGTCAGTTCAGTCATCAGCATGAACTGTTCCAGTCTCTCAGGGTTTGTTTCAGCTGCTGTGGGTTATTTTAGGAGACGGACAAAGCAGTAAAAGATGTTTCACACACACTGACCGACACACAACACACACTGGAGTCGAGATGAGATGTGTTTGGTTCTGACAAGAAAAGCTGAACAAGAATATTCTGGGAAAAAATTAAATGGCGTTATTTATTTAAGCGAGATACAAGTGAAAGCATTTTTTATTTAAACTGCATATTTTCTAAGATTTCAAAGAAAAAGCATAAAGCAATAAACATGTAAGGCCCACAAATATCATAGAAGATGAACAAGACAGTCCTGAAGAACTTTCGTGACTGTCTCAGATTTTTATCAGTTTTTCTTCATAAATATGGGAATGTTTCTTCACCTGAAGAACATGCTAAATGTCCTCTAATACTTAATAATACTGTTAAAAAAGTCTAAATCTCTTAGTGACCATGATTACATGTACATCATTTAACGATACATATACATTTTCTGGTTATTTGTTTCTTTTACAATTGTATCTTACTGTATAAACTATTTTATGCTGTTTGTGTTGTATTCCAGCAGGAATTACAGTAATCACTGTTGTATTTTACATAAGTTAAATTAGCATATGCTGTTCATCCAACGCGCATACAGTAGTGTCTGATATACATAGAGCATATGTGACAGAAAAATGTTAGATTAATAAATACATTCAATGATAATATGATTACATCACATAAAAGACATGTTTTTGAAAGAAGCAGAAACTTATCAGGATCCTTTTTTCAGTTTCGTCAGGGTTTGTGTATCTGAGACATGTTTGTTTTTGTTTATTTTTTAATAGAATATCTTAAGTATTCAAGTGCTCTTTGCTTTTTTTCTCCTGCTCTCTTCTTGATGTTTTCCAGTGTTCTGGCCTTTTCAGGTTCATTTATCTCCATCATCTTCTCAATTAGAAAATCAACGTGCTGAAGTGTGAGCAGTGAATCAGTGTTGAGGGTGATCATCTGCAGAGTTTCCACAGAGTGAAAAGCTTCAAACACCAGCTTGATTTTCTCAATCTCTAATTTTTGTAGTTCTTCTTCTAGTTTCTTGACCAAAGACTCATCTTTCCTAATCTTAACATCATAATTATTCTTTAAATCTTTATATGTCTTCTTCTCTGTCCTTGTCTTTCTTTCATATATTTTAGCTTCTTTGACATGTTTGCTGTAGTGGCATTTATTAGTGCACACTGTACAGTGATTATTCTTCATCATGCTACACCGCCAGACAGCACCGATCCACCAGCATCCTGGATAATGACAGTTCTCCTCACAGACGGTGCAGCACGTCGCCACACTGGCTACAGTAGGATCAATATCAACCTTCTCTATGTAGGGCACTTCAACTTCATACTCAAAGTTCTTGTTTTCTTTGACATATTTCTTGTTCTTCTCCAGAGCTTCTTGAGTTTGTTTCAGCTCATTCTGCTTTAGTTCCATTTTTTGAGCTGCTGATTTCAGAGTAGAGATATTTGCTTCCAGCTGTTTCCGTATCTGCAGTACATCTTGAGTCATCTTCAATAATTTGGGTTTTATGCTTTCAATAAACTTGATCAATCCTGTCATTCCTCTGAAACTGAGATTCCATGCATGTTCTTGTATCATTTCATATTCCTCATCAACAGGTTCTGACTGACAGTTGTCGAACAGGAAAAACACTGGCTCATTCTTGTCATTCACTGCACACTTGATGTTACCCTCTTTAACAGCCGTCAGAGCATTTTTAGGATGAGCTCCAGTTGAGTGTGTGAAGAGTAAGACCATGTTTTCAGCAATATAATTTCCAAATAAAGACTGAACAGCATCAAATATGTAGATTTGTCTGTCTGAGAGTCGGTTTTCAGTTGCTTTAATCACCAGACACACTGCATCTAGTTTATCAATCGCTTCTGCAGATTCACTTAAACTGAGCAAACTCTCAGTGATCTCTTGATCAAGATTGATTCCACGCATGTCTCCATATCCTGGAGTGTCGATGATTGTTAAATGGATTGAACTCTCTTGTAGATAAAATCATAAACAGTGATGCTGGTGGTCTGAGTGTGAGCTTGTGTTCGGTCGCTCTGATCATCTGTGATCTCAAACCAAACCTTGTCTTCTCTCTGAACACACAACATGTAGCTGACCATTGTATCGATCAGGGTTGTTTTTCCTGTTCCTGTTTCTCCCACCAGCAGAATGGTTTATGGGGTTTGTGTCTATCTCTCTCTCCAAAGGTAATTTTTCTAAATGAATCAGATTGATCCAAATTGTCTGTCCTTGTTCGCAGGCGGTATCAAGCAGGATTCCCATCTTTAAATAAGGTGCTGTTCTTGATGAGATGATTTATGTTCTGTTTACAATAACAAAACACAATAAAAATATAGATAAACACATATGTCACGGAACCACCAGTAACACCTGCCACACCATCAGAGTCCGATCACCCGACTCCTCCCATCCGCTCATTATCACCTGATTATTGAAGTCACCGCACCTGCACCTGATCACCACTACCTCTTCATAAGCCCTCAGCTCCTGTCACTCTCTGTCTGGTCTCGTCAGAGAATCACCGACTCTACTACCTGAACCTTGTCAAGATTCATCTGAATAACCACCTTCTGATCTCAGTTCCCGTTCACGTAATTCCTGCTTCCTTATCATTAAAACATCCACTTACCTGAATTACCTGTTGTCTCTCTCTTCTGTCCGTGACAGAAGACCAGACCAACAAGATGCAACATGGCGCTGAATTGGGAGACAGCCCTCCACAAGTCTCTCTCCCCGAGTTGGCGCAAGCGGGCGATCCACCACGTTTTCACTCTCCTTCAATACCTGCCTCTCACAGTCCCATGGCCCGACCTGCAACATACACCGGCGAGGCAGAGGGTTGCAGCGGATTTCTACTGCAGTGTTTGCTTTACTTTGAGATGCAGGTACATGCTTTCCCTACGGATCGTACTAAGATCGCCTATTTGATCTCCCTCCTCTCAGGTTCCGCCATCCAATGGGCCCAGTCTATCTGGGAAGCGAATGGCCCCCTCACTCTTTCATGGGAAGCTTTTACCACCCATTTCAAGGAAGTCTTTGGCCTCAACACTGACGCTCTCTCCATTCATGATCAGTTGTACCGCCTTCGTCAGGGAAAGATGACCACGAGTGAGTACGCCTTACGTTTCCGTACTCTAGCCGCCAACTGTGGATGGAATGAAACTGCGCTTATCACCTGCTTTCGTCATGGATTGAATCCTGCCATCCGCCATCAAGTGGCCGTTTATGATGATGTCGTCGGCTTAGAGAACCTTATCCAACGTACCATTCGCATCTCTCAACGTCTCGCCGCATGTGATCTGGATCAATCCGCTGTGCAACCTCTGCCTCCCACACCATCTACAGACCTTCCAGCACCAGAACCCATGCACGTAGACTCCTACCATCTCACTGCAGTAGAACGTCAACGACGCATTCACAATGGTCTCTGCCTCTACTGTGGTGCCGAAGGACATCTCCGCCTGCAGTGCCCAGTACGACCACCACACCCAGCGGTGAGTACAATCCAGATTCCTCCCGTGATATCTCCCTTATCCCGTACCTCAGTCATGCTAGTGACCCGTTTTCACTCCGTTTCAGCGTATGCTCTCATTGATACCGGCTCCTCAGGGAACTTCATCTCCCACGAACTCCTCAAGAGGCTCAACCTCCCGAAGAGAAGGATTACGAAGAAGTTAGAGATCCATACCATCTTGGGTAAACCGCTGGGCCGTGTTCAAATCTGTCATCAATCCCCCATTGTCTCACTCCGCATTGGATGTCTTCATCAAGAGGAGATTTCATTTCTGGTGCTGGAGGGGTCCACTGTGGATGTCATCCTGGGACGCCCGTGGATGTCCGAACACTCGCCGCGAGTCAACTGGACCACAGGGGAGATTACGCAATGGGGTGAATCCTGCTCCTTATCCTGTCTACAACCCGTCATCAAAATCTGCAGTCGGAAACCTGTTCCGGATGAATCCCCTTCTTTCCTCTCGTCTTCACCTTCACTCCACGTCGATCAAAAGTCCAGAATCCAACCACCTAACAGAGGTCCCCCTTGAGTACGGGGCGTTCCAGGATGTATTCAGCAAGCAACAAGCGACACAGCTACCACCCCATCGGCCATGGGACTGTGCCATTGACCTGCTGCCTGGAGCCACCTTACCCAAGGGTCGGATCTACCCACTGTCCATCCCGGAGCAGAGGGCCATGGAGGAGTACATCAAGGAAGCCCTACAACAGCGGTTCATTCGACCATCTACTTCCCCTGCTGCATCCAGCTTCTTCTTTGTGGGTAAGAAGGACGGAGGCTTGAGGCCGTGCATTGACTACCGGGCACTCAACGAACAAACGGTCAAATTCCGCTATCCCCTTCCTCTGGTACCGACTGCTCTGGAACAACTTCGCGGAGCCAAAATCTTCACTAAATTGGACCTCAGAAGTGCATATAATCTCGTACGCATCCGAAGAGGCGATGAGTGGAAGACAGCGTTCATTACTCCATCTGGCCACTATGAATATCTTGTTATGCCGTATGGGCTGTCCAACTCCCCATCTGTTTTCCAAGCCTTCATGAATGAAGTGTTCCGTGAGTTCCTGACCAAATTCGTGATCGTTTATATTGATGACATCTCAATCTTCTCCAAGAACCTATCTGAACACCACCACCATGTCTGTCAAGTCCTGCAAAAACTCTGAGATCATCAATTGTTCCTAAAGTTGGAGAAATGTGAGTTCCACTGTACCACGGTTCACTTCCTCGGCTACATCATCAGCCCACAGGGAATCCAAATGGACCAGAGGAAGGTGGACACCATCAAAGACTGGCCACAACCTACCACCGTCAAGGACCTCCAGAGATTCCTAGGATTTGCAAACTTCTACCGTCGTTTTATCCATCAATACAGTATCATCAGTTCACCTCTCACCTCCCTCCTTAAGGATCGGCCCAAGTCTCTGTCCTGGAACCCAACGGCCATCCAAGCCTTCCAGAAACTGAAGAACGCCTTCTGTTCAGCTCCCATCCTGATCCATCCCAACCCAGACCTCCCCTTCGTGGTCGAAGTGGACGCCTCATCGACTGGAGTGGGAGCAATACTATCTCAACAGCAGGGGAAGCCTCCAGTACTCCATCCATGTGCCTTCTATTCCAAGAAACTGTCCCCGGCGGAGCGTAATTACGATATCCGTAATCGGGAACTACTGGCTATAAAGATGGCTTTCGAGGAATGGAGACACTGGCTAGAGGGAGCACACCATCAAGTTGAGGTCATTACGGACCACCGTAACCTCCAATATCTTCAGGAAGCCAAACGTCTAAATCCTCGTCAAGCCCGATGGGCCCTCTTCTTCACTCGTTTCAATTTCCGAGTAACCTATCGACCAGGAGAAAAAAATCTCAAAGCAGCTGCTCTCTCCCGTCTTCATGCACCTGAACCCGAATTATCACCTCCTGAAACTATACTCCCTCCAGCCGTCATTGTCAGTCCCATCGAATGGGCTATTGAAGATCGTATCCGGGAGGCCACCCACTCCGAGCCAGCTCCGCCGGGAGGTCCTGAGGTCCAATACCCCACGACGACTCCCCGAAGGGAAGCTGAAACCACTTTCCATACCACATCGTCCCTGGTCCCATCTGGGCGTAGATTTCATGACCGATCTCCCACTTTCAGATTCTCACACCAGCATCCTAGTCGTGGTCGACCGCTTCTCCAAGGCATGTAAGCTCATCCCCTTAAAAGGTCTTCCCACTGCCTTTGAGACTGCCAACCTACTATTCCACCAAGTATTCTGTCACTTTGGTCTACCAGAAGACATTGTATCTGACAGAGGTCCCCAATTCATCTCCCGAGTCTGGTATGCTTTCTTCAGGTTACTTGGAGTCTCAGTCAGCCTATCTTCAGGGTACCATCCCCAATCCAACGGTCAGACTGAGCGCGAGATTCAAGAGATTGGAAGATACCTACGAACCTACTGCCACCAGAACCAAGGAAGCTGGAGCCGCTACCTCCCATGGGCCGAGTATGCACAGAATTCACTACGCCAAGACACCACCGGTCTAACACCATTTCAATGCATACTCGGGTACCAGCCTCCTCTCTTCCCCTGGTCGGGGGAGCCGTCAGAAGTCCCAGCGGTCAACACCTGGTTCGAAGCGAGTGAGAGGGTATGGGACTCAGCACACGTCCATCTCCAACGGGCAGTGCGAAGACACCAGAGCCAGGCCAACACCAAGAGGAGAGATACACCCCAGTACCAACCGGGTCAAAAGGTCTGGCTCTCCACCAGAGACATCCGTCTTCGCCTACCCTGTCGTAAGCTGAGTCCCCGATACATAGGTCCCTTCACTATCGAGAGGCAGGTCAACGAGGTCACCTATCGTCTTCAACTTCCCTCACACTACCGGATCGCACCATCATGTCATGTCTCACTGTTGAAACCCTTCACTGCCCCTTTTGTTTCTCCTTCCCCAGGACCTGATGGTGTGGACGTACCTCCTCCTCCAGAAATTGCTGTAGAAGAGTCAATTCACCGTGTGCAGGATATCCTGGATTCCCGTCGGCGGGGCCGTCGCCTAGAATATCTAGTAGACTGGGAAGGATATGGCCCCGAAGAACGTTCTTGGGTCCCTAGGGACGACATCCTGGACCCATCCCTCCTCACCCAGTTCCACAACTCCCACCCTAACCGCCCTGCGCCGAGAGGTCGAGGCCGACCCCGTCGACGGGTAGCGCGGGTGTCAGGAGCCGCCCGTAGAGGGGGGGGTACTGTCACGGAACCACCAGTAACACCTGCCACACCATCAGAGTCCGATCACCCGACTCCTCCCATCCGCTCATTATCACCTGATTATTGAAGTCACCGCACCTGCACCTGATCACCACTACCTCTTCATAAGCCCTCAGCTCCTGTCACTCTCTGTCTGGTCTCGTCAGAGAATCACCGACTCTACTACCTAAACCTTGTCAAGATTCATCTGAATAACCACCTTCTGATCTCAGTTCCCGTTCACGTAATTCCTGCTTCCTTATCATTAAAACATCCACTTACCTGAATTACCTGTTGTCTCTCTCTTCTGTCCGTGACAACATATATATGATAAACAATATTACATTTATAAATCATAATCAAATGATAAACATCGACATCCCTAACAATAGAGGTGCTTTCACATAACTTCACCCAGAAAAAGCAAGCATTATACATTTATTTCTATTTGTAATTTCCCCTTTAGATAATAAATAAAATTTTTGAGTTGTTGATTTATAATGGTCAGCATTTTGATTGTTTTTAACCCCTCTCCTCGAATCTGATTGGCTGAGAGGAGTGCTGATATTTCACCAGTATGAGCACGAGGGGTGTATCACTACTTTGTATCACTACTCTTTTTTCTGTGTGAGACAACAAGCATTTTTCCAGCAAAAGGCAAACCCATAATTTTTGAAATACTACTGTGCAGGGGCGGATCTAGAAAAATATTGATGGGGTGGCACGAAAGCCTAACCTGATTTTACCAAGTGAGACATGTTCCTGGGACAACATCGTTGTTGACCCTGGAACAACATTGTGATTAACCAATCAGATTTGAAGAACCAGTTTATGCTTAAAATCAGTGTTTGGTGCTTGTACATCAGTGTCATTCATCTATCATTTCCTCTGATTTTAGGGATTACTCATGGTTAAGGTTAGGTTTAGGTGTAGCGATATGGTTAAGAATATATTTTTGGAGTAAAATGTTGTTCCAGGGTCAACAAAATATGTTGACCTAGGAACACATCGGACTTGGCAAAATCAGGACGTGCGGCACGAAAGGGGGCAGGAATTCTTGAGGGGTGGCAACATATGGCTGATGTATATATATTGAATTTAGTCACAGTTATCACAGTTTCCTAAAAAATAGTATATGTATACGCTATATTAACTTTTGTACCCTACTTTACACAGAACAAACGTGTCCCTGTCCCTGACCATTACCCCATAAGCACCACCACACTCACAAATGCATACAGTATGCATCGACATGTAATTGAGAGCATTATGAAGCATAGGTTTTATTAGCTCACAATAATAATAAATAAATAAACATTATAGGCACAAATACAAATGTACTTTTAGAAATTGTTTTTGAAAAAAAAAATGGTGTTATTGTTTTGGCAAGTTTAAATTAAAACATCTAAGAAAACTTCTGTGATATTCCCTTAAAATAACGTTTTAGAAGATCTTTTTTAAGAATATTTTACTGTGCAATTTCTTACATAATTTCTTTGAGTTAGACCAAACTTTTATTTTGGTGGGTTGATATTTGCAGTGGTGGGTTGTAGACAGAGTTTCTGGGTTTTTTAATAAACTATTATCATTATTAGCTATTAGGCCTGCCTACTTGAAGTATAGCATACTCTACTGTGCAATAGTACTATATTTCTGTTTAAAATTCTTCAAGTTATACCGAGATTTTATTCTGACAGGTTGTCGTAAAGACAATGCAGTTTCTGTCTGTGTATACGATACGAATGAATGACGATAGTTTTATCAAATGAAATGGTGAAATCCTCTCCTAGCACGCTGGCGTGCACATGTGTAGCATACATCATGTGTTAATATAGTGAAGAGCTGAAAACACCACGCGTGCTTCAGTGTGTGTGTGTGTGTGTAGTAGAGTAGAAGTACACATTGAGCGCTCATTCCCAGAGACGTGTATAACAACACCTTTAATATTCACAGACACTAGTCCATATCGAGATTTGATTAAATGTACAGCCCTACTTTTGATTTATTCATTCAAAAATGGCAGAATTCCGTGACGTTCTCCTTTATGAAGCAACTTCTATTTGTGACTGAATTCCGCGATTCAATCCTTGTCACTTTTCAAACACAGACGGGTGAATTTATGAACGAAAGTGTGAAAGTTCAGACACAAAACGTATGGAATAACGTAGTAGACTACACGACTGTAACGATAGCGAAATAACGTTCTTCAACCTGATATTTATCATTTCAAAGTCAACATTACAACTATGCTAGCACTGTGCTTTCATTATAACTTAATTTCTTTATAGATAGATAATAATTTTTTTGTACCTCTTTCCCCCTGTGCTCCCTCGCTTCGCGCGCTCAGAAACTTTTCCAAACTAATCAGTCTCGTGCCGCTCTGTCGTCCTCTCGTGCTGCTGCATTCACTGCAATTGAGATTCACGCTCGTAAATTTTCTAATTGGCCATAACTTTTAACTCGTTGCTGCCAACTGGGGTGGCAGCTAGGGTGGCAAGGCTTTCTTTTAGGGTGGCATTTGCCACCCCATGCCACCCCGGTAGATCCGCCCCTGCTACTCTGTCACAGAATGTATTTTTTCATGCAAGAATATAGATGCATTAAAAAGTATCCAGTTTTTATTTTTATTTTTTTATTATAAATTTTTGCATGTTCAAAAATGTCTATGACATTTTCAGAGTTGTGGTCTGGCCTCAGGTAGATGCCTAATGTCATCATCCCAGTGTAAGTCATGGTAACAAGCTGCTGGGCTAATGGTTATTAATTTGTTAAAGTGAAAATACAGAAGGTGTGTGCTAGTCAATGGGATTATCAGATCAGACAAATCTAATCTATAATAAATCTATAACACATATAAACATATTGGTAATGAGAAATGTTCATGTTTATGAGAAGCTTTATTCTTCAGAAATAAACCTGTTTTACCTTTTATGATGGAACAGCTTCACTGATGGGTCTGAATGTGTGATTGTGGTGTTGTTGTGAAGTAACACACTCCACACACACCGGCTGTTTGTCCTCCACACAGAAGAGTTTGAGTTTCTCACTGTGTAAGCTGCAGATCTCCTCAGATCCTGATGAATGGCTCTCTTTTCTCTCCTTCAGCAGTGACTCACACAGGTTTTGTAACGCAAGATTAACTGGAGGTAGAAGTATTGAGGATCGTCTCCTACAGACAGGACACTCCTGAGTTTCTTTATTTCTCCAGAACTGATGAAGACACTCTTTACAGAAACTGTGACCACATGACAGAAGAACAGGAGTCTTGAAGATATCACAGCACACAGGACAAGAAAGCTCTTCAGCAGAAACATTTAGAGAAGCCATTTTCTCTGTTCGAGCTCCAGCAGTCTGACCTTTACTCTCAGTTTCTGTTCGATCGTTTCAAAAATGAATAACCATGAGAATCCCAAAAATCTGCTGTCCGATAAGAAAAAAATATCCTATTCCATAAATCTTTGCTAAATTCTTGTTCTCTTCGTTCTTCAGTGATTGCTGATTCCTTTCTCTTTTTTAAAGCGGGAATGGGGTTATGACAAAGGAAAACTAACACGATAGTCTCTTCCAGGTAAGTGTTGTAAAAGAGTGGAGTTTATGATCACGTAACAGGTCAAAGTACAAAATGGGCCATATTTATACAAACACACACATATTTACACACACACATACACACACACACACACACACATATACACACAAACACACACACATACACACACACAAATCTACTTGCTCAGGAAACTTAGAGAATGTGTTTTATCACAAAAGGTAGCTCCTAAATCTAGAACAGCTCCTCCTGAAAAGGAAGAAAATCCCAGAAATCATCTGAAACATAATGAGAATAGAGTTCTGAAAAAGGTGAAATAATACAATAGTCTTTTCGTAAGTGTTATAAAAGAGTGTAGTTTATGATCACATGGGTTGTGTTGAAACAGGTCAAAGAACAACATGGGCCATATTTACACAAACACACACACACACACACGTTTGTTTTTGTGAAAAGTGTGTTCATCCCATAGGTGTAATGGTTTTTATACTGTAGAAACTGTATATTCTATGGCCCTTCACCAACCCTACACCTAACCCTAACCCTCACAGGAAACTTTGTGCATTTTTACTTTCTCAAAAAAACTCATTCTGTATGATTTATAAGTGTTTTGAAAAATGGGGACATGGGTTATGTCCTCATAAGTCACCCTCTCCTTGTAATACCTGTGTCATACCCATGTCATTATACAGAGTTGTGTCCTGATATGAGACAAAAACATGCCCACACAGAAAATAAAAATCTACTTGTGTAGGAAACATAAGGAATGTGTTTTATCACTAAATGTACTGTAGCTCCTAAATCTAGAACAGCTCCTCTCGAGAAGGAAGAAAATCCCAGAAACCACATGAAACATGCCTGCTGTTGTCAATCCAAGTTCAAAGTTCAAATAATTTTATTGTCATGCTAGTCATACAACGAAGTGCAATGCTTAAATTGTTTTTCTGAGCACAATGCTAACTGTGCATAATAATGCAGACATAAACTCCAACAACTTCAGTACGAGCAAGACAGCAATAAACATAATATATACACCATGAGAGACAAAATAACATATGACCACATTAGACAATTCTATATATATTTACAAAATAATACAAGAATTATAATATGTGGAGTTAGTGCACATAATGAGTGTATTGCACATAATTACACTGTGAGTGTATGGTTCAATGTAATATCTGATGTATTGCTCACAAGTAGCAGCAGAGAGATAACATATATATATATAAGATTGAGCCAGTCTGTGCATATGTATCTGCAGTCCAGAAACCTGTTCATCTGTGTATAGTCAATGAGAGTTTAGTATTCTAACAGACTGCGGAAAGGAGCTATTACTGAGTCTGGAAGTCTTGCATCGCATACTACGATAGTGTTTTCCAGAGGACAGAAGGGAGAACAGTACATTTGCAGAATGAGTGGAGTCACTGATTATTTTGGTGGCTCTGCTAAAGCAGCGTCCTGATGATTTTCTCTGCTGTCCTTACTGTTCTCTGGATGGACTTCTTGTCTGCGGGTTTAATTTCCTCTCACTGTCCAGCAAGAGCTACAGTATACTGTAGTGTAAAAAAAAACTATAGTGTGAATAAAAATCTACATTAATGATTTCACATTCTTTATAATATAAATAAAACTTTTTCTCTCATTGTATTTCTTTAAATAAAGGATGTAATGCTCTTTACATATTATACTATAACTCAGTGGTTCCCAACCTTTTTCAACTCACGGCCCACACAACCAAACACATATGTTTGTGCGGCCCACTGCAAAAAAATAACGTAGTACTCAGAAGCTAGATTGTTAACTGTCTTTATTCCCAAAATGGGAAAACCAGATCCAGGCAGAGCTCAGCAGCGGGTAGACAGTCAGCGGAGCAAGCTTGTTATGACTTAGACATTTTTACATATATTAACAATATTATCATTTCTTTTAATAGTAATTGGCAGCTTGGCTTTTTTTTTTTTTTCTCTCAAATGTTCAAAGGCTGGATTTTGTGTAAGCACAAAAAAAAAAATATATATATATATATATATATTTTTTTTTAACATCCCTGCTAACAATAAAGTCCCTTTCACATAATTCAACCCGGAAACAGCAAGCATTATACATTTATTTTTATTTGTCTTTTCCTCCTTAAATATTATTTAAAACTTAAATTATAGTGGTTTGTGTTTTAAAGTTTTAACCCCTCTCACTGAATCTGATTGGCTGAGAAGAAGGAGTGCTGATATGTCACCAGTATCAGCACGGGGCTGTTCACCATTTGTGTCACTCTGCTTGTCTCTGTGTGGGATAGACCGTTTTTCCCAGCAAGAGAAAAAGGCATACTTAACAGATATTTAATTAATATACATGCAAATAGCTAGAAATATGAGATCATGTGCTTGTTAATGTTTACTTATTAATTTTTTTTTAATGATTAACTAATACATTTGAATGTAAATTGCAATGCCTACAAATGTCATTCAACTTTCAATTCATTAAACATATACAAATGATTTTAACAGAAATTATATAATGATTACAAGTGTATTTGTTAATGTAATTTTGAATGCTAACAAATGTCAGCAAACTTCAGTTCATATATATTACCTAATGTATTTAACCTTATTTGTTCATGTTTTTGCAGTACCCAATCTAAAGAGGAAATTATTCATAATTTGTAAATGTTTATAAACGTTTACTAATCATTAGTACTTTTATGAGCAGTCTTCTCGATTGCAAAATGTACCCCGAATTACCTGAATTAATCAGATTTACACAACTTTATAAAACATTTATTTATGATTTTTTTCATGTTTTTGCAGTACTCAATCTAAAGTAGAAACTATTCATCATCTGTAAATGTTTATAAATATCACAATCTCTATCTGGAGTGCCCATGAGCTCCACTAGAGGGCACTCCATCCTGTACCCTTCACCTCTCTTTCCAGACTCCTTTTGCGATAATCCTCTTCCTGGACACATCTTCAGTTGTAATCACCTGTCTTTCCTCAGATCTCATCATCAGTTTACAGCTGTCTCAAATTAGAAGGAATTTAAAAGTAGCAGCAGATGTGTGATTAAATCTTTTATGTCATAGTACAAAACTACCATAAAGTTTGAACAATTCAACCCAGATATCAGTTTTTGATTTTTAATTCAGCTGTTAATACTGCCATCAAAAGTGCCATTCACTTTATCTATTTTTGTTTTAATAAAAATAATAATAATACAGAGTCACAGTTTACAGTGCATAATAACATAGTCCTACCCTTTTGAAGACAGTTGGGTTTCTGTCACGACTGGGTTCATGAAGGAGGAGTCTAGCTCACAAAACAAAAGTGTTGCTAAATAAATTACAAATTGAATTAGATGAGTAAAGTTTGATGACAAACTTTTGATGTTGGCTTTTCAAAACCAGTCTCAATATAAAAAATGCATTGAAAAGCTTGAAGCTTAAAGTTTTTGAAGTCAGATAAAGTCAATAAAAACTAGATTAAAAGGACAATAAGTAACTTTTTAGGTATTTTATTATCTAAAATCAATATTTTTATTCGTAAATATGCCCTCAATGGTGTACAAATACCTATGCCAATGTTTAAACTAATCCTCGTAAATGAAGAATTTATTATCTTTATATACATGGGACGGGTAGGTCGATGGAGGCTGGAGAGCAAAATTAGTTTGAATGCAAAATACAATTTCACCACTAGATGGGAGTAATTCCTACTTACTGTCCCTTTAAGACAGCATGGAATATATTGTAAAATATAATGTTATAACAGCATATTATATAAACTATTCCTTGTTTAAAAAAAAATAATCCATTCCATCGTTGTTTATTCAGGTTGAGCTTAGACCAAGAGCAGAGAAAGACACCCACTCCAGCTCAACATCTAGTCAACATCAGTGCTATTGCTATAATTTGGATGGTATGGGATCATGAGCCACAATTAAAGTCTTGTGACACTCATGCCAGGCGTTATTGTTGTTATTATTGTTGTTACGCACGCCGATTGCTTTGGGCCGGGCCTAGTCAAAGTCCAGGGCCGTTTTTTAGTCCTAGTCCATCCCTGCACATACATTACATACATTTTATCTATATATCTAAATAAAAATAGGCTCCGTATATATGACCCTAAGTAACTAGTAACTAACTACTTGAGTAGATTTTTTATCCAATACTCTTTTACTCTTACTCAAGTAACTATTCAAGACTAGTACTTTTACTTTTACTTGAGTAAATATTTCTAGAATTACTTTTACTTTTACTTGAGTAAAGTTTTTGGGTACTCTACCCACCTCTGCTCGTACCTCGCACTTCAGTCAAACGCTCTCCGTCCACGCTTCACGCTCACCTGACGCATGCGCACACACCAATCGCTCCGCTCAACAAACACCCGCACATGCGCACAGAGAGAGAGAGAGAGAGAGAGAGAGAGAGCGCTCGTGTAGTTTGAAGACAGTGAGTGCGCGAGCGCGTGAAACTTTGGTGTTTCGCCCTTTTTCTATCGTGTTTAATGATTTTGATTAATATGAACAAGGGAGAGAGCGAGCAAGAAGCGCTCGTGTTGTTTGAAGACTGAGTTTGCGCGCGCAGCCGGGGCTCTCTCTCGTACGCGCCCTGTCATTCTATTCTACATCACTCACCGATCAAATAAGGCTTTGTCAGCCGCCAAAAAAAAAATCAATCCTGAAAAAACCCTGGATTGGTTATATAACGATGGACAAAATGTTGATCCGGCCATCGCGTATATTCAGCGCACATAAGGTAAACGTTTTGCAAACGTTTTTTAGAGAAATAAAAACAGGTCGACGAATCGATGCGCATATTTTGCGTCGACGCGTTGTCCCAGCCCTAGTTTGTAGGCTACCTATAACCATATTTTGGGTACACATTTTTTTATTTATTTTTTTTTTTAATTGTAAAGATGCAGAAAGTTTTGTGCAAGGGGTAGGGATTAGTTTATAAAATAAAATAATTTGTTGTATATAACACAACAGATTTAATATCTGTATATAAAAACAATAGTCCATGTAATGTCAACATTTAAATAACTACGTAAATGTGTGTGTGTGTTGTGTGTGTGTGTGTGTGTGTGTGTGTGTGTGTGTGTGTGTGTGTGTGTGTGTGTGTGTGTGTGTGTGTGTTAACTGTCCTGATGAAACATGTTTTTGATCGGGCACTATGGCTTTCCTACAGAAGCTCTTCACACATCAACCCAAAGAGCTGCTTCTATCAAACTGATAATGATACTGGCTCAGATGGCATCGAGTCTCGCTATTTACACAGTTTCACATTAAAAAAGAACACCACTTCACGAGTCCACGCTTACATATAATTAGCTGAGGTATGGTATGCGTATTTGGCGTGCTGTCCAGGGAAGGGCTCTGAGCTCGGGAATGGCCCGAATCTAGAGTACCCTTTTACATAGATTTTACATGATTTATTCAGGTGGATTCCCAAAACTCCCCCTTCCACCTTTTGCTATATTTATTATTGTTGAGTATCAGCAAATGTAATAAATGCAGTAAAATCATGGTTTTATACAAACTTCACTACATTTAAGTCTATGTGACTTAATTATTATTTTTAGGATACAATATATTGCTTTATTGTGTAGGAATTTATCTTAATAAAGTCCTGACAGGAATCATATATTATTCAGTTCAAGATCATAATTCAGTTAAATAGATCTACTAACAGTATGATGCGTTATACAGTCTGTCTTTCTTCAGACTTCCAGAAAAATAACTAGAATAGTTTATTTTAGTGACATATATGCCATTTATGCACATAATATATGCATGTATGTGTAAAATTACAATAATATTTTATTTATTTTGAATTTGAATTGACATATGATCAAGACATTTATAGGCAATATTTATTTAGAAAACATTTAACAGATTATTGGTCATAATAATCTGCATGTTTAGTTCTGGTTTTAATTCTTATTATTTTTATTTATTTATTTATTTTAAGTGTCGATGTAGATCAGTGTTTAAAAATTTAGTATACAAAGTATTTTCGGATTTAATCTTACTTTGTAAACTGTGCTCTTTTGCTAAAAGGCTGATTCTCAATTGCAATGTTCCCACATTGGCCCAAAGGGGGCAGTGTTTCTCAGCACAATTCAACATCCCCTTTGAGTTTCTGAGAGTTTCATAGAAGTGTTGATCTGTTCTTGCTCCTGCTGCAGCAAACTTTTCTTTTGATGATAACGTTTCATTTGAGTAGAACTCTTTATGTTGTTGTTATTATTATTTATTTCACAGTCTAGACTGCTGTTCAATGTATCTGAATTCTCTGTTTCATATGACAGATTTCCACTGACTGAAATACAGCTAATATTCAAAACACAATAGCTACTGTTAAGCACAAAATGAAAACTACATTTAGCAATTGTTTACAGTTTGTCAGTATTCTTTATACTCTGCATATTTCCTGTAATTCATGTTGATGACAGTAGAATTGTGTTGCAAAATTCAAAATTTTAGAAAATTGTTATGAAAAGCTATATTTATTCTATGATGTCATGTTTAATTTTTATACATCTCAGAGTGTGTGCTTTAATATGAATTCATTGTGAGTCATTTCAGGTCAAAGTCTACAATCAAGAAAATTGTTTTAGAAATGTGTTCAAGATTTAAGGAAATATGTATTAAAGAAAAACAAAAATAATATTATACTCTTACTGTAGTATTTTGCAGTTGAATGAACACAGATAAAACACAGAGCCAAAGAAAAACTGTTTAATGAATTAAGGTAAGGGAATTCAAGTGATAGCATTTCATATTTTCTCATATGTCCTCTAGATGTCAGTGCTGATTAATACAGTTAAATCAGTCTCTAAACAGCCTATAGTGATCATGATTACATACACATAATTTTATGATAAATAACAATATTCTTTCACAATAGTATTGCAGTATTTTAAACGGTGTCTTTTTACGTAATACTGCTGTCAGTTTCTGCTTCATTGCAGGAAAATCATTACAGTAGAGTATTGGAGTATATTGCACCAATTACTTAAGCAGATGCATGTTATCCAAAGCAACTTCCAAATGAGCAGAAAAAAAAAAAAAAACAATCATGATGATATATATATATATATATATATATATATATATATATATATATATATATATATATATATATATATATATATATATATATATTTGCATTCATAAAACACTGCAATTACAATCACACTTTACATCATATGAAGGACATGCTGTTGAAAGCAAAACTATTTTCAGGATGCTGTTTTCAGACATCCAGCGTGATTTGAGATGAGGCTTTTTTTAATTTATTTACTTTTAAATCCTGTAAAGTAATCCTTGTTTTTCTCCTGCTCTCTTCTTGATGTTTTCCAGTGTTTTGGCCTTGTCAGACTCATTTATTTCCTTCAGCTTCTCAATCAGATAATCAATGTGCTGAAGTGTGAACACAGAATCTGTCTTGAGTGCAATTTTATCCAGACTTTCCACACAGTCAAAAGCTTCCATCAGCAGCTTCATTTTCTCTTTCTCTAATTCTTCCAGTTTTTCTTTCAGCATCTTGACCACAGACACACCAATTTTGTCTTCATATTTCTTCTTTAATTCTTCATATGTCCTCATCTCCTTCTTTGTTTTTGTTTCATATACTTTTGCTGATTTGATATGTTTGGTGTAGTGGCATTTATTAGTGCACACTGTACAGTGATTATTTCTCATCACTTCACACCATGAGAGATCACTGGTCCACCAGCATCCTGGATAATGACAGTTCTCCTCACAGACGGTGCAGCACATCGCCGCCCTCGCTTTAGAAGGATCAATATCAACCAATTCTTTGTAGGGCACTTCAACTTCATACTCAAAGTTCTTGTTTTTTTTTACATCTTTCTTGTTCTTCTCCACAGCTTCTTGAGTTTGTTTCAGCTCATTTTGTTTTAGTTGCATCATTTGAACTCGTGATTGTAAAGAGGAGACATTTGCCTCCAGTTGCTTCCGTTTCTGCAGTACATCTCGAGTCATCTTCAGGGATTTTGGCTTTATTGTTTCAAGAATCTTAAACAATCCTGCCATTCCTTTAAAGCTGCGATTCCATGATTGATCCAGCCTCTGTTCATGTTCTTCAATATCTTCATAATCTTCTTCATCAGCAACGTCTGACTGACAGTTGTTAAACAGGTAAAACACTGGCTGATTCTTGTCATTTAATGCACACTTGATGTTAGCCTCTTTAACAGCCATCAGGGCATTTTTAGGACGGAATCCATCTGAGTGTGTGAAGAGTAAGATGATGTTTTCAGCAATATCTCTTCCAAATAAAGACTGAACAGCATCAAATATGTAGATTTGTCTGTCAGAGAGTCGGTTTTGGGTTGCTTTAATCACCAGAAACACTGCATGTATTTCACAAATCTCTTCAGATTTACTTAAACTGAGCAAACCTTCAGCAATCTCTTTATCTTTCTCAACTCCATGAGTGTCTCCATATCCTGGAGTGTCGATGATTGTTAAATCGATTGGACTCTCTTGTAGATAAAACTCATAAACAGTGATGCTGGATGTTTGACTGTAAACTGATGTTTGGTCGCTCTGATCATCTGTGATCTCAAACCAAACCTTGTCTTCTCTCTTCACACCCAACACGTAGTTGATCATTGTATTGATCAGGGTTGTTTTTCCTGTTCCTGTTTCTCCCACCAGCAGAATGGTTTTTAATTTTTTGCTTTCATTCAGTTTGTCTTTATTTCTCCCTCCAAAGGTAATTTTTCTACAAGGTTCAGATAGTTTCAAATTGTCTGTCCTTGTTAGCAGGATTTCCATCTTTAATTAAGATGCTTTTCTTGATGAGATCATGTATATCCTGCATAAAAAAACAATACACAATAATAAAAAAAACAAATAAATAAACAATAAATAATATAGATGTACAAATGGTGTACAATGTTACATTTATAAATCATAATCAAATTATAAACAACAACAAGTAATAAAGGCCTTCTTACATAACTCCACCCAGAAAAGGCAAGCATTATACATTTATTTTTATTTGTCATTTCTTCCTTAAATATCTTTGTCTTTTGCTTTGGGGATGGAACCCCAAAGATAAACTGACACTCGCCCCCAGAAATCTAGAGCGATGTGGGACCAGGGTCTCGAAACAACACACAGTAACCCATCTGGAGGTCGATTGGAAGTCTTACCAGTGGCACAAACTGAGACAAAGACAAAACAAGACAAAACTGCGGATGTCGCGAGTCATTAATGGCCATACTTTCCTCAGGTCCTGGTACTCTCGGGCACATTAGACAAATTCACTGCCTTCTCTTGGAACACAGAAGCAGGCACAGACGAACAATCAGACACAAGACAAGGCTTATGACATGGGTTACTCCAAGCAGACACGGAAGTGTGGACCCAATCGATTCTGAGATTGTGCAGAATGAGCCAAGGGTGGCCAAGAAGTACAGGTGCCAGTTGTGAGTCCATGAGGAGAAATGTTATGCTCTCTGAATGGTTGCAGGAAGTAATGAGGGTTATGGATCTGGTGACATGAGAAATTGAAGGGAGTTGTTGTCCATTTAGATCATTTACGGATATCTTGTGTGTGAGAGGTAATATGGATATATGGAGTTGTTGTGCCAATTTAAAATCCAAGAAGTTACCCTCTGCCCCAGAGACCAGTAGTGCCTTGGTGTTGTGCATATGAGTTGCCCACCTTAATCTTAGGCATGTGGATGAGGTCTTCTCGGTGGAGATCCCACCCAATAGTAGTCTCATAGTTACTACCGGGCCTGATTCTTTTACAGGGCAGGATTGGATGAAGTGGTCCGCCCTCCCGAAATAGAGGCAAAGTCCTTGGGACCTCCATCTCTCTCTCTCCTCCCCGGAAAGCCGACATCTACCCACCTGCATGTGCTCGGGATCGGACATGGGGCAAACTGTGTTTCTCTGTCCGTGCGCAAGTTCCCTGTGCTGCGGAATGGGGTTCTCTGTTGAAACCGACTCATGCACATCGACCCTTAATGCCAGTTCAAAGAGTTCATTAAGTTTAGGAGGAAGGTCCAGCATGTAAATCTCCCTTTGGATACGGTCAGCCAACCCATGCAGGAACCGGTCCCACTGCGCCTCCTTTTTCCAATGGCACTCTGTGGCCAGGGTGCTGAACTGGATAGAGTACTCTGACACAGAGCACTCCCCCTGGCAGAGATCAGCGAGTAGTCTGGCCGCCTCCCTACCTGCCGCCGCATGATCAAGACCTTCTTCATCGCCTCAGAAAATGCCTGGAACGAGGTGCAGCATGGATCCTGATTTCCCCACACCACCGTTCCCCACAGAGCCTCTTTGCCCGACAGAAGGGTGAGGACAAGTGCCACCTACGAAATCTGCGGCTGCAATTGGAAATACATCGAGCAACGGGTAAGGAATGCTCTGCAATACTCTGGCTCACCTGAGTATCCCTCTGGTGTGGGTAAATGGGGCTCGTGCTGATAAGGCGGCTCAAGAGAAACTGGTAGACCTGGCGGTGGGGGTGGCACAGTGGGGCTTCTCAGATGTTGGAGTTGTTGGGTGAGCTCGGACACCTGCGCCACAAGAGCTTGGATCGGCCAACCTGTGTTGCCGATGCTTTCCTCTTGTTGATCTATCCACTCCATGCTACCCGAAGTGAAATCATTCCAGCTAGTAGCGCCTGCTGCATCCATGATGTGGTCAGATCGTTTGATCACGTCACAGAGACAGGATCCAAATGCAAGGCGGTTTAATGAAGAAGGTAGTAGGTCAGACAAACAGAAAACACAGAAGTCCAAGCAATGAAGAAGAGTGGCAAAGATCACAAGTTCAGATGGTGGGTGCTTCAAAGCATTTGTGGTGGAATGGTGCAGGCTCCAACCGCATTCCCAAGATTTAGATCTCGTTCTTGAGGCTCAGAAATCCGCACTGTGGTTTTTTCCCCTCTAAGTGAGAGCTTGCTGCTGCAGCTACTTTTCTCTGAGGAGACTGATATTTTTTGTGTGACCAAGGCAACGCTTGATTACATCATTTTTTAGTTTTTGATGTGAGTCTTAATACACCTTACAATGTTTACTCACTTGGTTGTTTGGATGCATTTAATTCAGAGGAATTAAATTAAGTATTTATCTGACTATGAGAAGTTAGATCAGGGGTAGGCAAGTTCAGTCCTAGAGAGCCACAGTCCTGCACAGTTCAGCTCCAACCCTGAAAAAAAACCCTCACCTGCCTGTACCTTAGTAATCCTGAGTGGATTGATAAGCGTATTCAGGTGTGTTTTAATAAGGTTGAAGCTGAACTCTGCAGGTCTGCAGCTCTCTAGGACAGAACTCGCCTACCCGAGTTAGATATATCATTTTAGATCTTTTTACATAATCTTTTCACACCATACCGTGTTTACTCGCCTGGTTATTTGAATGCATTTAATACTGGGGAATAATATGAAGTATTTTTCTGAGTATGAAAAGTTAGATATACTGGGGCTCTTGGGATAAGAATTTCTCATGTGCTTACCACTCTTCCTTTTGAGGAGGTTGAGGCACCAAGGGCTGCTGGGCAGGAGAGGTCCTAACCTACCCTGTTCCAGCTCATCATTTTGGGGGCATCACTTCTCGTACTCCGCAGAGTCTAGAGTCAGAGTGGTACTCCCAGGTTCTGCGGACCATAATACTCGCTCGATAGTCTTTGTCTAAAACATCCTGACACCTAAGGCCTATAGGACTTCTGAGGGCCAGCTAACAGCTCCTGGGGAAGAGAGGTATACACCGCATTACATGTTGCTTGTCTATTCTCAGTGTCCACAGGAGATTGTTTCTGCCAACCCTCCCGATGTTCCAGAGTGCAGCAGTCTCCAGTGAGTGTTTCTCTCAGTTACTGCCTGGAAATGTAGTGGTGCTAAGAGGCTCACTAACTCTACAGAGGTCTCTATAGCAGCTAGTTCGGCCATCTCCTACTAGTCCGCTGCTTTAGGGCACTGAGCAAACTGGTCTAAGTGCACCAGAGGCCAGTTTCATGAGACTGGTTCCCTTGGGAGGTCACCTGGCTGTATGGGAGCCCCCGTCAAGCATGCTTCATTGAGTCCTGCCCAGAGCAGGTTAAGATTTAGCCTTCCTAGCAGACGACGTGGGTCTGAGGGCTTTCGTTTTGGAAATGTAGTGGTGCTAAGAGGCTCCAGGGAGGTCTCTAGAGCAGCTAGTACAGGCGTCCCCCGGTTTGCCACTTTACATCACCAAGCTATCAACTTTGACTACACCAGAGGTCAGTCTCGAGAGACTGATTCCCTTAGTGGACTATTTAGCAGCATGGAAACTATTGCTAAATGTGCTAAATGGCTAAATGGGTACAGAATCGAGTTTTGTTCCCCTCTGCCTCGGTTCAATGGTGTTACCTCCATTCTGGTGGGTCCCAAGCAGGCTCTGTTAATAGAACAAGAACTATACACCCTCTTGAAGAAGGAGGCCATTGAGGTGGTCCCATATTTTATCACCAGTAAAATATGGAATGCCACAAGGATCTTTTCTAGGTCCTCTGCTATTTTCAAAATATATGTTGCCCCTTATAATAATAATAATATGGTAATAATATGTGACCCATCACGGTCACAACTGCAGCACAACTTTTGAGCAAAATGAGAAAGAATGGGGATAAAGACCAAGAAATGGGGAAAGTCCGTAACTTTGACTGTAAATGCTACATGAGGAGAAAAGAGAACTCTCTGCATGGGAGACAGTCCTGTAGCCAGAAGCTTCCCCCATTATATACAACATACGGCTGGATTCTTTAGCTGTGGAAAAAGAGTGGCAGGACATGCAAGTTATTGGGCATTGAGAGGCAAACAGACACACAGTGCAAACTTTGGAGATGGTTACATCCACAAAGAAGACCCCAACAAAGAGGAAGTGTGGCCTAACAACTTATTTCATTGGAGGCAATGAGATCTGCAATAATGCTTTTCTGTTTCTTATGGGGTGAGTTTCCATAAATTCCATATTATTCTCTCCGGTCCGATACTTAGTTATTTCCCCAACACTTCGTGGACTATGCCTGATTTACGTTAGTTACTTGCATTTACGCGTTACGTTAAGGGTTTCCCGTTCTTGTTTTTTTTTTGAACGTTGCCATGATGTTAACACACGCACAAAACTACTATGGTACCTCAGCGTTTCACAGATACACTGTGAAATGACTGGTTAGATGAGCTTCAGCTCTTTTCAATAAAATCCATGCAAAAGTTAATATCAGATCATTTTAGAATACAGTATAGGATGTACAGAGGATGTTTTGCAGTTTTATGCAAAACAGAAATATGCCGAATTGAAGGGGGTATGGCTTATCTAAATGAGATGTAAATGAGCCCTCATCACTCCCAGCAGGTGAGAACAGATGAGAACTGCACAATCTTTAGAGGCAATTTTCTCCCTTTTTTCAGCTTTTTTGATTGCCTACATTCCAATGGCCACAACTTCTCCAAATATTATCAGATTTCCATGTGTTACACATCATTGGAAAGCTTGGAGACTACATTGTCAGAATCCGCCCCAGAACCGACTTGTGTCCCTGATTTGCGTGATTGGTCTCATATTAGAAAATACGGGACTCGTTTCCACTGTTATGCTGATGGTACTCAATTGTATATCTCAACTAGACCAGGTGAAACTTCAAAATTATCTAAGCTAACAGAGTGTATTAAAACTGTAAAAGATTGGATGGCCAATAATTTTCTCCTATTAAATTTGGATAAGATTACTTATTGGACAAACAAAAAACAGTACACAGAATCTTGTAGATTACAGTTTGCAACTAGACGGATGTACTATTACTTCCTTTACATTCAAAAATCTGGGTGTTATATTAGACAGCAACTAGACTTTTGAAAACCATATTTCCCATATTACAAAAAAAGCATTCTTCCATCTTGGAAACATTGCCAAGGTACAAAACATGCTACCTGTTTCTGATGCAGAAAAGCTAGTTCATGCATTCATGAACTCTAGATTGGAATATTGTAATTCACTTCTTTATCTTCAATAAACAGGCTACATGTAGTCCAAAATGCAGTGGCTAGAGTCATGACCAGGTGAAGAAAAAATATGATCATATTACCCCAATTTAACATTCTCTGCATTGGCTACCTATTCAGTCCGTATCAGTTACAAACTATTATTATTTACCTATAAGGCCCTAAATGGTTTAGCTCCTGATTACCTAACTAGCCTTCTACCATGATACAATCCATCACGGTCCCTAAGGTCACAAAACTATGGACTTTTGGTAGTTTCTAGGATCCCCGCATGGAGCTGGAAGTTATGGGTGTGGCCTCTGAGGGGGCACAACTCATAGCTTCCGGTCTCTCAACCGAGGTTGAGACCATCCTCCAATCCAGAACTCCCTAAATAAGGGAACTGTATGCCCTGAAGTGTAATCTTTCCACTTCTTGATGCGGAGACTGCCAGCTTGACCCAGTCAACTGCCAAGCTGGTAAAGTTCTGGAGTTCCTGCATACCAGATTCTCCACCCTAAAGGTCTACGTGTTGGCCACTGTGGCCTATCCCTCCCCTATTGATGGCCAGTAAGTGTTTAATGACAGTTGTAAGATTTTTTTTATTATTATTTTATTATTATTATTATTATTATTTTTTTTTTTACATTAAATAATTATCTCTTGACAATTAGGTAATGTTTAATAAGTTTATTCATAAACATTAACAAGCACATTATCTCATATTTTGAGCTATGTGAATATATATTAGCCAATGATCTCTTAAGCATTTATGATGTTTGTTAATGATTTATTAATGAAAGTTATCATAAAGCTTCACCCTGTCATGCTAACAGGATGTTGGGCTCATGAATCAGATTGTCTGTGTTCGCCCAAGCTAATTTGCTAAAATTGTGGAAAGTGAATGCTAGTCAATGGGATTACTAAATAAGACAAATCAGCTGTTGAAATTAAATTTGTGAATATGTCAAAAGAATTAAGTCTCATCTTGTTGTGTTGTCCAGTTTACTCAAACTCTCCTTTAATGTTTTCTATAATTTTATTGGGTAAGAACATCAGTGATAGTGCTTTTATATAAATTAACATATTACAGAGATTTCTGTAATATGTTAATTTATATAAAACACATTAAGTAAAACGGTACTGATAAATTAGTATGTTTAGGACAAGCTTTATTCTTCAGAAGTAAATCTGTTTTACCTTATATGATGGATCAGCTTCACTGATGGGTCTGAATGTGTGATTGATGTGTTGTTGTGAAGTAACACACTCCACACACACCGGCTGTTTGTCCTCCACACAGAAGAGTTTGAGTTTCTCACTGTGTAAGCTGCAGATCTCCTCAGATCCTGATGAACAGCTCTCTTTTCTCTCCTTCAGGAACGATTCACACAGGTTTTGTAACGCAAGATTAACTGCGGGTTCGAGATTTGAAGATGTTCTCCTACAGACAGGACACTCCTGAGGTTCTTTGGTTCTCCAGAACTGGTGAAGACACTCTTTACAGAAACTGTGACTACATGACAGAAGAACAGGAGTCTTGAAGATATCACAGCACACAGGACAAGAAAGCTCTTCAGCAGACACATGTAGAGAAGCCATTTTGAGCCGTTTGAGTCCCAGCAGTCTGAACTTTACTCCGTTTCTGTTCGATTGTCTAGAAGATGAATAACCATGAGTATCACAAAGATCAGAAACAAAATTCCCATTCCATGAATATTTGTTAAATTCTTGTGTTCTTTGTTCTTCAGTGATTGCTGATTCCTTTCTCTTTTCTCAAGCGGGAATGGAGTTGTGACAAAGTACTGTAGATCTAACATGATAGTCTTTTCCAGGTAAGTGTTGTAAAAGAGTGGAGTTTATGATCATGTGTTGAAACAGGTCAAAGAACAACATGGGCCATATTCACCCACACACACACACACACACACACACACCCACACACTGTCATGAACACACACACAACAGAGAGACCCAATTTGCAATGTTTTATTTGGAGAATTCAATAATCATAATCCATACAGGCAAGAGGTCATTATCCATAAAAGCAGTCCAAAACAAGAAGCATGACAAACACTAGAGAACACGAAAAGCAGATGACATAAACCAAGGACTCCATGAAAATGAAAATGAAACAGACAGGGTATATATGGACAGGTGAAAATGATGAAAGTGCCATCAGCTGAGTGCAATTAACAGGTGTGCAATTAGCGGTGATGAATCGGACAAAGGCTTGTGGGAAATGTAGTAACAGCAGTGGGGTGACTATATGGGAAAGTGGACACCCAGGGATACACAGACCAGACAGTGTGACACACACGCACACAAATCTACATGCTTAATAAACTTAGGGAATGTGTTTTATCACTAAGTAGTTCCTTAATTTAGAACAGCTCTTAATGATGAGGAAACCACTGAAATCAGGTAGTCATGTAAAACCAAAAGGGCACTGTGCTGCATAAAACACTATCACCTCAGGGTTAGGTCAGGACTAATATATATATATACCGTATTTTCCGGACTATAAGTCACACTTTTTTCATAGTTTGGCTGGTCCTGTGACTTACAGTCAGGTGCGACTTATTTATCAAAATTAATTTGACATGAACCGAGAGAAATGAACCAATAGAAAGCATTACCGTCTCCAGCCGCGAGAGGGCGCTCTATGTTGCTCAGTGCTCCTGTAGTCCACAATGGAAACATAGAGCGCCCTCTCGTGGCTGTAGACGGTAATGTTTTCTCTTGGTTCTTGGTTCTAAATAAATGCGACTTATAGTCCAGTGCGACTTATGTATGTTTTTTTCCTCATCATGACGTATTTTTGGACTGATGCGACTTATGCTCAGGTGCGACTTATAGTCCGAAAAAAACGGTACTACAAATATTAAGTAAAAATAAGAATAATAAAGATTAAGCAAATACATGCTGCTTTATATTATAAGGATCTAAGGCATGCACCAACCCCTCCTACTGTGCTTATTTTCATTATAAAGTTAATGCACTCAAACAGCAGCATTTAATGCAAATAAATTAAATTAAATGTATGCATTTAGCAGACGCTTTTATCCAAAGCGACTTACATTGCATTCAGGCTAAGAATTTTCTCCTACCATGTGTTCCCTGGAAATACACACAAGAGTCAAAATATAAATATGTCACCAGTCAATTATGTACTCCTACATAAGTTATTTAACAGGGCCTTAAAAGATGTAAAAATAAATAAATAAATAAATAAATAAATAAATAAATAAAACATGGTAACCGCTAAAATAAAAAAATAAAATCCCATAGTTAAAGTTATATTAATGTATCACATATGATACAATAAATATTTATTAATTTCTGTATTTCAAGGAAATTGGTAAAATGTTACCAAGAGCTGCAACTGTTACTATGATAATCATGTTTATATATATATATATATATATATATATATATATATATATATATATATATATATATATATATATATATGGGTGAGAAGACCACATTGTTACATTTTAGAAAATAATCTGTCCTGAATATTTGATTAATAATAATAAGAAAAAAAACTATTTGATGCTAAAAGTTTCAGAAAATAAACAAATAAATAAATATTAATAAAAAAAAATAATAATAATTTTAGCTGGATAAAGGACCCGAGAGAATTAACCCCCCTGAGAGACATCTACTATACTGTACTGTAAATAATATTCCATATACTGTATGAAACTCTTTAGTCCACTAAATAATTCAAGCGAACATATTTTTCCACAAAGTTGTATGTAACTTAATTTATCAACCCCAGAACGATTATTAAGTTTCACTTCACTTTCTTGTTTACGCTGAACACAAGTGACGCGACGCGCAACACTACTATTGAGTTCTGGGCGCGCGTCGCTCCTGTTATTATCAACATAGCGGCTCTTAGTTAATGATAACGCGAGCGTTCAGAGCGACACTTTCTGGCCGTATGAACTCACCGTATTTGTTGGGTTCTCTACTGTACCGGAGGATGGGCACCGATCCCCGCCGCTCCTCACCGATGTCAAACACAGAGTCTAACCCCTCATTTACACTGAACACGTGTGCGGCGCATTACGGCTGCGACAAGGTTTTATTCCGTCTTCCACGCGGTGCCAACTCACACCGGGAGCATATCATTCCAGAATGAATTCCAGAATGAATTTCTCTTCGTCCATTTCTTGTCTCCTACCAAGGATATATTGCCAATATACATGCAATACGTTTGGGAGTCTGCACAGGGTGTTTATTTTGAAATTGACAGGGATTTTTGACTTTTATTTTGTATTTCCGGTGCGACTTGGACGCGCGTCCGTCAAAAATAGACTAGGCACCTATATTTAGCGAAGCGGCGCGGAGAGCCGCTTCTGGGAAGCTTCTGAAACGCGTCGCGGCCGGTGTAAACACAAGCATTGACTAGAATGGGCGCGATCAGCTCCGGTAGCCGTGTCGCAGCCGTAAAGCGCCGCACACGTGTTCAGTGTAAATGAGGGGTAAGGCCGGTGACACACTGGATGCATGGCGTGAGCGCCGCGTGTCTGAAGCGTCCCAGAAGCGTGGCGGATTCTGTGTCTTTACACACCAGAAGCGTGCCTGACGCGGCGCTGGCGCGCTGCTGCTGTAGAGGGAGACCATTGACAGACCAGGCTCATGTCTTCATTACAACAATATATACTTTTTTTTACACACCTACACCTACGCATCCTGATAAAGGACACCGTCAAAAGTATTGACGGCAAAATAGATTATGTTTGACAGGTGCAATATTTGAAAATCGATAATTTTTTTTTTTTTTTTATTACATTTATATCTGAATTTATGTCAACCTATAGACTTTCAAATATCAAAATATCAGGAATTCATATGTATTTGTGTACAAAATGACATTTAAACACATTTTCCTATTATATTTTGCCTGGAAAAGCTTCCAACAAGCGCGCGTGTCGCGGTAAAAATAGGCGTCGGTTCTATTTCTAGCAAGCAAGCGTCTCACGCAGGCGGTCTGTAAGCTCTAACCTGTTAACATGGGAGTCGAATTAAAAACCGACACGCCACGCGGCTGGGACGCTTGCGCCACGCATCCAGTGTGTCACCGGCCTAAGTCCGCTTCGTCTCCAAACGCGCTCTCTTCTGCGCGCGCCACCGGCACGACCAGAAACCGCTCGCTCATGTTGGTCGTACAAAATTCTCTTCAAACTACGCAGGACAATAATAAATTATAATTATTTCGACATTTATTCGTACACTGAACGAGAACCGTTTCTGTCAGACGCGTATGATTCGAGAACCGAGGAGCTGATGATACTGCGTATGTGTGCGTACGACACACTGGATGCGTGGCGCAAGTGTCTCAGCCGCGTGGCGTGTCAGTTTTTAATTTGGCTCCCATGTTAACAGGTTAGAGCATACAGACCGCCTGCGTGAGGCCGGTGACACACTGGATGCGTGGCGCAAGCGTCTCAGCCGCGTGGCGTGTCGGTTTTTAATTCGACTCCCATGTTAACAGGTTAGAGCTTACAGACCGCCTGCGTGAGACGCTTGCTTGCTAGAAATAGAACCGACGCCTATTTTTACCGCGACACGCGCGCGTGTTGGAAGCTTTTCCAGGCTAAATATAATAGGAAAATGTGTTTAAATGTAATTTTGTACACAAATACATATGAATTCCTGATATTTTGATATTTGAAAGTCTATAGGTTGACATAAATTCAGATATACATGTAATTTAAAAAATAAATAAATAATTATCGATTTTCAAATATTGCACCTGTCAAACATAATCTATTTCGCCGTCAATACTTTTGACGGTGTCCTTTATCAGTAGGCGTAAGTGTAGGTGTGTAAAAAAAAATTTATATTGTTGTCATGAAGACAAGAGCCTGGTCTGTCAATGGTCTCCCTCTACAACAGCAGCGCGCCAGTGCTGCGTCAGGCACGCTTCTGGTGTGTAAAGACACAGAATCCGCCACGCCTCTGGGACGCTTCAGACACGCGGCGCTCACGCCACGCAGCCAGTGTGTCACCGGCCGCAGACTGACTCATAGCTCGTCTGAACCGAACTGATTCTGTGCTTATGTTATAAGCGCGGGTAAAGTGAAGGCTTGAATGAAGGGCAATCATTGCTAATGACATTACAACGAGCACAAAAGAACCGGTGAACCGTTTTTTTCCCCCAACTGGTTTATTTGATCGAATTGTCCGAAAGAACCGGTTCACTTGAGCACCTGCTCCTTTGCCCGTTAAGTGCCTTTTTGTCAAAGCAAAATTTCCTCGATTTTTTTTTTTTTTTTGTAATAACATACCCTTTTGTGAATGCCTGCCCACGACCAATCATAATATTAGTACAATTTATTAATAATAATTTAGCCATAAATAAAATGACCAACATGATGAGCTTTCACCTGACCTGGACGATTCCTCATGCCGCAAGCACATTTTTTAATTGTACAAGGATATTTTCAACACCGTGGCAGCTGGTAAATGGTATTTCATCCTCAGCAAAGTGATTTTGATGTTTATTTACTTATTATTATTTTACAAGAACGATGTGATGTGATAATATGCAGATATGTTGCTGTGTGTAGCCTGTAGTGTAAAAGTAACACTATGTTTCTTCTTGAGGGAGAAAAGTTTCACAGGCATCGAAGGGTCTGGTCTTTTTTATGTTATTTGCCTAAACTTTTATTATATTACAGTACTTATTTATCCATGATGAAGAACTGCTCTTAATGATGATTCTGGCTCAGATGGATTTGAGTCACACAGAGAAACATTATTTCCACACTGTCACATGAAATAAAGACACATCCTAAATAACACTCGATTAAACTCAGCATAACTGTTTGTCATGCAGGTCTGTTTGAGAAGAAATTAATCGTTTAATACAAAAGATGATGCTTAATATGGTTCTGTCAGCTGTGAAAACAGGCTTTTAGTCATTCATGATCAGGCCTATTAACACTTAAACCTTGGTTTGATTCGAGTCAAGTTTATCTGCAAAATCTGAATTGCACACAAATCAAATTACTGTTGTGCCCTCATATACTGTGTATTATGTTTATTGTCATGTTTTCATCAGTTGTTTTCAGTTCAGTCATCAGCATGAATTGTTCTCGTTCTTCGGCTGCTGTGGGTTATTTTAGGAGACGGACAAAGCAATAAAAGATGATTCACACACACTGACCGACACACAACACACACTGGAGTCGAGATGAGATGTGTTTGATTCTGACAAGAAAAGCTGTACAAGAATATTCTGGGAAAAAAATAAATGGCTTTATTTATTTAAGTGAGATACAAGTGAAAGCATTTCTTATTTCTGCTGCATATTCTCTAAGATTTTAGTATTATTTCAAAGAAAAACTATAAAGCAATAAACATGTAAGACCAACAAATGTTATAGAAAACGAAGAACACAGTCCAGAAAAGCTGTCTCAGATTTTTATCAGCTTGAATATGGAAATGTTTCTTCACCTGAAGAATGATGACATCTAGGTGGCAGAGCTTAATAATACAGTTAATAGTTAAAACAGTCTCTAAAGAAACTTGTAGTGATCGTGATTACATGAACATTAAAGCACTGTGAGGCAAAGGAGGGGAACTCCTTCTTATCGTAAAAGGTTTTTTTCTCATTACATCAGTTCTTTTAACAGATGCTGTTTATTCAAAGCAACTTTCAAATGAGAAAAATAGACAAGTTATGATATTGATACAGTACAAGTTTGATGACAGAAAAATGTTTGATTCATAATAATCATATATTCATATAATCATTGATAATATGATGACATCATATAAAGGACTTGTTTTTAAAAGAAGCAGAAATATTTTCATGATCTTGTTTTCAGAGTGTCAGCAGGGTTTGAGTAGCTAAGACTTGATCTGATTATTTTTGTTTAAGCCTTGTTAAGTATCCAATTGCTCGTTTTTCTCCTCCTGCTCTTTTCTTCATGTTTTTCAGTGTTTTTGCTTTTTCAGGCTCATTTATCTCCATCAGCTTCTCTATCAGAAAATCAACATGCTGAAGTATGAACACTGAATCAGTGTTGAGTGTGATCTTCTGCAGAGTTTCAACACAGTGAAAAGCTTCAATCACCAGATTTCTTTTCTCTTTCTCTAATTCTTGCAGTTCTTCTTCCAGTATCTTGACCTCAGACACACCATCGCTAATCTCACTATCATATTTCTTCTTTAAATCTTTTAAAGTCTTCTTCTCCTTCTTTGTCTTTGTTACATATATTTTAGCTTCTTTGACGTGGTTACTGTAGTGGCATTTATTAGTGCACACTGTACAGCGATTATTCTTCATCACTTCACACCACGAGAGACCAGTGAACCACCAGCATCCTGGATAATGACAGTTCTCCTCACAGACGGTGCAGCACATCGCCACACTGGCTACAGTAGGATCAATATCAACCTGTTCTTTGTAGGGCACATCAACTTCATACTCAAAGTTCTTGTTTTTTTTTACATCTTTCTTGTTTTTCTCCAGAGCTTCTTGAGTTTGTTTCAGCTCATTCTGCTGTAGTTCCATCATTTGAACTCGTGATTGTAGATTAGAAATATTTGCCTCCAACTGCTTCCGATTATTCAAAACATCTTGAGTCATCTGCAAGGATTTTGGTTTTATTGTGTCCAGAAACTTGAAGAATTGTTCCATTTCACTAAAACTGCGATCCCATGATTGTTCCTGTATCTTTCTTTGTTTTTCATCTTCAGCAGAGTCTGACTGACAGTTGTCAAACAGGAAAAACACTGGCTGATTCTTGTCTTTCACTGCACACTTGATCTTAGCCTCTTCAACAGCCATCAGAGCATTTTTAGGATGAGCTCCAGTTGAGTGTGTGAAGAGTAACACAATGTTTTCAGCAATATCTCTCCCAAATAATGACTGAACAGCATCAAATATGTAGATTTGTCTGTCTGAGAGTCGATTGTGGGTTGAATTAATCACCAGACACACTGCATCTATTTCATGAATCTCTTCTGCAGATTTACTTAAACTGAGCAAACCTTCAGCAATCTGTTTATCAAGATCAACTCCACAAAAAGTATTTGCATTATTTAAAATGTATTTAGTATATTATTTAGCAGTTAAACATAATATTTTAATAATGTTAATTTATACTTAATGCATATTTTTATTTTATGTATTAACATTATTTAAAATAATTTTTTTTTGTAAATTTAACAAGGCATTTTAAGTATTATTATTATTAAACTATTATTTATTTATTTAGTATTATACTAATTAATTATCTATTTATTTTTATCTATTTTATGTATATATTTTTATTTAGATTAAAAATGTTTATTATGTATGTTCAATAGATTTAATAAAGCAAAACAAGCATAAAAAAGACCCTGGACTTTTGGACATGTATGCTCTATATACATCATTTAAGTTATGGTTTAATTGTCTTAATATAAAGTGTAATCTTATTTAATGAATGTTCATGACAGACACTTTCCAGTGCTGATGTTCTCTAGTGTTTTACACAGATGTGTGTCTCATATAAACTCAAATTCACATGAGTCTGTGGCTTCATTATCATCCACTTTCTGCTTCCCTTTAGTGTCGTGTGTTTTCTCACAGATACAGATGTGTAACACATGAGGAGTTCCCAAACCTGCAGAAGATCTTCACACACAACATGATGAAGAACTGCTCTTAATGATGATTCTGTCTCAGATGAACGTGAGTCACACAAAGAAACATTATTTCCACACTGTCACATGAAATAAAGACACAATACTTGATTAAACTCAGCATAACTGTTTGTCATGCAGGTCTGTTTGAGAAGGAATGAATAGTTTCATACAAAAGATGACACTAAATATTATCCAGAGAATCAGCATTGTTCTGTCAGCTGTGAAAACAGGCTTTTGTCACACATGATCAGGCCTATTACAACTTAAACTTCAAGTCAGCTTTACCTGAAATATTTAAATCCCACACAAATATGATTACTGATGAACTGAGTCATGTTGTGCCTTCATACACTGTATATTATGTTTATTGTCATGTTGTCTTCAGTTGTTGTCAGTTCAGTCATCAGCATGAACTGTTCTCGTCTCTCAGGGTTTGTTTCAGCTGCTGTGGGTTATTTTAGGAGACGGACAAAGCAGTAAAAGATGATTCACACACACTGACCGACACACAACACACACTGGAGTCAAGATGTGTTTGATTCTGACAAGAAAAGCTGAACAAGAATATTCTGGGAAAAATTAAAAGGCTTTATTTATTTAAGTGAGATACAAGTGAAAGCATTTCTAATTACTGCTGCATATTCTCTAAGATTTTAGCATTATTTCAAAGAAAAAGCATAAAGCAATAAACATGTAAGACCAACAAATGTTATAGAAAACGAAGAACACATTCCAGAAAAGCTGTCTCAGATTTTTATCAGCTTGAATATGGAAATGTTTCTTCACCTGAAGAATACACTCTTTTTTTTTTTTTTTCAGATGACATCTAGGTGGCAGCGCTTAATAATACAGTTAAAATATATTTAAAGAATCTTGTAGTGATAATGATTACATGAACATTAAAGGTCCGTGAGGCAAAGGAGGGGGGCTCAAAATGTTCCTTAAGCTTAAAATGTTTTTTCTTATTACATCAGTTAATTTAAAAGATGCTGTTTATTCAAAGCAACTTCCAAATGAGAAAAATAGACAAGTGATGATATTGATAGAGTACAAGTCTAATGACAAAAATGTTTTTGATAATTCACATTGATAATATGATTATATCATATAAAGGACTTGTTTTTAAAAGAAGCAGAAATATTTTCAGGATCCTGTTTTCAGAGTGTCAGCAGGGATTGTGTAGCTAAGACATGATTTGATTATTATTTTTTTTTTTTACAATCTTGTTAAGTATCCAAGTGCTCCTAGTTTTTCTCCTCCTGCTCTCTTCTTGATGTTTTCCAGTGTTTTGGCCTTTTCAGGCTCATTTATCTCCATCAGCTTCTCAATCAGAAAATCAATGTGCTGAAGTATGATCAGTGAATCAGTGTTGAGTGCGATCATCTCCAGAGTTTCAACACAGTGAAAAGCTTCATTCACCAGCTTTGTTTTCTCTTTCTCTAATTCTTGCAGTTCTTCTTCCAACTTCTTGACCAAAGACTCACCTTCCCTAATCTTACCATCATATTCCTTCTTTAAATCTTCATATGTCCTCATCTCCTTCTTTGTCTTTGTTACATATATTTTAGCTTCTTTGACGTGGTTACTGTAGTGGCATTTATTAGTGCACACTGTACAGTGTTTATTCTTCATCACTTCACACCACGAGAGACCAGTGAACCTCCAGCATCCTGGATAATGACAGTTTTCTTTACAGACGGTGCAGCACGTCGCCACACTGGCTACAGAACGATCAATATCAACCTTCACTTTGTAGGGCACTTCAACTTCATACTTAAAGTTCTTGTTTTCTTCAACATCTTTCTTGTTTTTCTCCAGAGCTTCTTGAGTTTGTTTCAGCTCATTCTGCTGTAGTTCCATCATTTGAACTCGTGATTGTAGATTAGAAATATTTGCCTCCAACTGCTTCCGATTATTCAAAACATCTTGAGTCATCTGCAAGGATTTTGGTTTTATTGTGTCCAGAAACTTGAAGAATTGTTCCATTTCACTAAAACTGCGATCCCATGATTGTTCCTGTATCTTTCTTTGTTTTTCATCTTCAGCAGAGTCTGACTGACAGTTGTCGAACAGGAAAAACACTGGCTGATTCTTGTCTTTCACTGCACACTTGATCTTAGCCTCTTCAACAGCCATCAGAGCATTTTTAGGATGAGCTCCAGTTGAGTGTGTGAAGAGTAACACAATGTTTTCAGCAATATCTCTCCCAAATAATGACTGAACAGCATCAAATATGTAGATTTGTCTGTCAGAGAGTCGATTGTGGGTTGAATTAATCACCAGACACACTGCATCTATTTCATGAATCTTTTCTGCAGATTTACTTAAACTGAGCAAACCTTCAGCAATCTGTTTATCAAGATCAACTCCACATGTGTCTCCATATCCTGGAGTGTCGATGATTGTTAAATCGACTGGACTCTCTTGTAGATTAAACTCATAAACAGTGATGCTGGTGGTCTGACTGTGAACTGTAGATCGATGTGCACTCTAATCATCTGTGATCTCAAACCAAACCTTGTCTTCTCTCTGAACACCCAACATGTAGTTGATCATCACATCGATCAGGGTTGTTTTTCCCGTTCCTGTTTCTCCCACCATCAGAATGATTTTATGGGGTTTGTTGTTGTCGCTATTGCCAAAGGTCATTTTTCTATATGGTTCAGATAGTTTCAAATGTTCTGTTCTTGTTCGCAGACGATATCGAGCAGGATTTCCATCTTCAATTAAGATGCTTTTCTTTATCAGATCATGTTTGTTCTGTATATAAAGCAAATACAAAATAGCAAAACAATAAAAATATAGAAGAATGTATTACTGATGAACATTATTACATTTACAAATCATAATCAAATTATAAACATCAACATCTCTAATAATAAAGACCCTCTTACCGCCTTCATTCATTTAAGTAAATCAACTCAAATTGTGAAACTCAATTCAATGCACAAAGACTGAAGTGTTTGGTTCTTTTAATTGTGATGATTTTTGCTTGAAACCCACCAATTCACGATCTCAACAAATTAGAATACATCATAAGACCAATATATATATATATGTTGATTAGCTGATTGGCATGTCACCATATTGTAATTTGTTGAGATATTGAATTGGTGGGTTTTAGTTAAATGTGAGCCAAAATTATCACAATTAAAAGAACCTACTTCAGTCTGTGTGCACTGAATTTATTTAATACATGAGTTTCACAATTTGAGTTGAATTACTCAAATAAATGAACTTTTCCATGACATTCTAATTTATTTAGATGAACCTCTACACAACTCAACCCCAAAAAGGCAAACATTATACATTTATTTTTATTTGTCATTTCCCCCTTAAATATTAAATGTAATTTTCTAATAGTTAATTTTAGTGGTTTGTGTTTCAAAGTTTTAACCCCGCTCCTCAAATCTGATTGGCTAAGAGGCCTTCCAGGAGTGCTGATATTTCACTATATCTACACAGGACTGTTCACCATTTGTATCACTCTGCTTGTCTCTGTGTGGGATTTTTTCCCAGCAAAAGGCAATGGGGGAAGAGCAAACCCACTATAATTATATATATATATATATATATATATATATATATATATATATATATATATATATATATATATATATATATATATTTTTTTTTTTTTTTTTTTAAACACTACTGTCACACAGTGTAGGTTTTAAGATTGTATTTGTATAAACCTCAAGTATGCCCTTTTCTATATATATTTTTGCCTGTTCAAAGATTTTTGGCCTCAGGTAGATGCATAATGTCAACAGCACAGAGTCTGTCAGTAATACAGTAATACAAATTTAATAAAACTGTATACAGAGAAATTTGCATGTTTATTACAAGCTTTATTCTTCAGAAATAAATCTGTTTTACCTTATATGATGGAACAGCTTCACTGATGGGTCTGAATGTGTGTTTGTCGTGTTGTTGTGAAGTAACACACTCCACACACACCGGCTGTTTGTCCTCCACACAGAAGAGTTTGAGTTTCTCATTGTGTAAGCTGCAGATCTCCTCAGATCCTGATGAACGGCTCTCTTTTCTCTCCTTCAGGAACGATTCACACAGATTTTGTAACGCAAGATTAACTGGAGGATGAGATTTTGAGAATCTTCTCCTACAGACAGGACACTCCTGAGTTTCTTTATTTTTCCAGAACTGATGAAGACACTCTTTACAGAAACTGTGACTACATGACAGAAGAACAGGAGTCTTGAAGATATCACAGCACACAGGACAAGAGAGATCTTCAGCAGACACATGTAGAGAAGCCATTTTCTCTGTTCTAGCTCCAGCAGTCTGACCTTTACTCTCAGTTTCTGTTCGATCGTTTCAAAAATGAATAGCCATGAGAATCACAATCATCTCCTGTCTGATGAGAAACAAACTTCCTATCCCATAAATCTTTCTTAAATTCTTGTTCTCTTCGTTCTTCAGTGATTGCTGATTCCTTTCTCTTTTCTCAAGTGAGAATGGAGTTCTGACAAAGGAGATCTAACACGATAGTCTTTTCCAGGTAAGTGTTGTAAAAGAGTGGAGTTTATGATCATGTGTTGAAACAGGTCAAAGAACAACATGGAACATATTCACACACACACACAAACACACACACACACACACACACACACACAAATGTACTTGCCCAGGAAACTCAGAGAAAAAAAAAATATCACAAAAGGTAGATCCTAAATCTAGAACAGTTCCTCCTGAAAAGGAAGAAAATCCTAGAAATCATCTGAAACATAATTAGAATAGATTTCTGAAAGGTGAAAAAACACAATAGTTTTTTCATAAGTGTTATAAAAGAGTGTAGTTTATGATCACATGGGTTGTGATCATAAACTACAATAAAATATCTGTAAAAGATCTGACTGCAGTCTGCAGAGGGAGGAGCTACACGTCACCCCACCCCACCCCTTCTCTATTCTCATTGGCACCCATGGATAGCTCCGCCCCTCTCTGCAGACTGAGATACAGATTGAGCTCCATCCTCTCAGCATCATGACTCAGCATCCAACCCGCTCTCTGAGTTTCAGTTTCTCTCTTCCTGTGTTTGTGTGTCCATTAGGAATATGAGAAGATGCAGTGACCCACCCATTACATGCCGAACTTTAATTAAAGTATATGGGACACTTAGACTATAGCCCAATGTTTAGAGTTGGAGTTGTAAATTATTCTATACCAACCCTGTCAACCTCTTCCCCCACCTCTACCCCATTTTATTTAATCATGCTAATTCATTAAATTCTCTGTCATTAAATTCCACGTCCATCGAAAGTCCCAAGGAAAACCAGTCTGTCAAGTGTTATGCCTCTTTTGCACATGTTTTCAACCCCCTAGCAGCCTCCAAGCTTCCGACCCCCCTTGGGATTGCGCTATTTATCTGGTTCCTAAGGGGCAAATTTACTCCCTATCCATCCCAGAACGGGAGGCCATGAAAAAATACGTGAAAGAAGCCCCAAGGCTTCCAAGGATACATACGGCCATCCACTTCTCCAGCAGCGGCTAGTTTCTTCTTTGTTCCCGAAGAAGGATGGAGGGTTGAGACCATGCATCGACTACAGAGCCTTAAATAAAATAACGGTAAAGTTCAGCTATCCTCTTCGACTAACCCCATCTTCCCTCGAACAGCTCCAGGACACCCGTGTCTTCACCAAACTAGACTTACGGAGCACATTAAACCTGGTCAGAATTAGAGAGGGAGATGAGTGGAAAATGGCTTTCATCACCCCTGCTGGACACTACAAATACTTGGTGATGTCGTACAGTCTAGTAAACGCCCCGTCCGTTTTCAAAAGCTTCATGGATGAAGTCCTCTGTGAGTACCTGAATCATTTTGCTCTCGTCTATATAGATGACATCCTCATTTATTCACCTAATGAAAAGGTTCACCAGTATCATATGGCCCAAGTACTTCAACGTCTCAGAGAATTCTCTCTCTTTGTCAAAGCTGAGAAGTGTGTCTTGCATCAGCAATCCATTGAGTTCCTCGGATACACTATCAGCAAGGAAGGGGTAAAGATGGATGATCGAAAGACCCAAGCCATTACATCGTGGCCGGCACCCAAGACCATCAAGGAGCTACAAAGTTTCCTGGGTTTTGCAAATTTCTACCGCAGGTTTATTAATCAATATAGTATAATTACTGCACCCCTTACCTCTCTCTTAAAGGGAAAACCCAAGATTCTACAATGGAACCGCGAAGCTGAACAGGCATTCCAAGCTCTGAAAGATGCGTTTACCACCACCCCCCTGCTTCAACATCCAGATCCTGAGAAAAAAATTCATGTAAGAGGTGGACGCCACCACAACTGGTGTCGGCGCCATCCTGTCCCAATATTCAGAGAACACAGCTAAACCTATGTCCTGTGCCTTTTTCTCTAGGAAGCTGTCTCCTGCAGAGAGAAATTATGATATAGGCAACCGAGAACTCCTAACAGTCAAACTGGCGTTAGAAGAGAGGAGACACTGGCTGGAGTGGGCCAGACACCCGTTTCTTGTGCTGACGGATCATAAGAAACTCCAATATCTGAAGGAAGCCAAGAGACTCAACCCTCGTCAAGTCAGGGGGGCTTTATTCTTCACCAGAATTCATTTTCAGATAGCTTATCGTCCAGGATCAAAGAACACCAGAGCTGATACTTTGTCACGTCTCCACACTCTTGAGGAAACCCCTGAGGAGCCAGAGCCCATGTTGCCCACCAAGCTGTTTGTTAATCCTATTCAATGGGACTTAGATGAAATGCTCAACTACTACCCATTCCACCCACATGCCCACCTGGGAGGACATATGTATCCGAGGATCAACGCAAGGCTCTTATCTCCCAGGTACACTCCTCAGTGGGTACAGGTCACCCCGGCATAAATAAAACTTTTGCCACTTTACAGCGCAAGTACTGGTGGCCAGGAATGCACAAGGACGTCCAAGAGTTCATCCGGGGATGCGTTCTCTGTGCCATTACCAAAGTCCCACGACAGCTGCCCACAGGAAAGTTAGTTCCCTTACCTTTTCCACATTGCCCTTGGTGTCACATCGGGGTGGACTTTGTTACCGACCTCCCTGTTTCTGATGATAAGACATGTATCTTAGTAGCCATTGGCAGATTTTCCAAGGCTTTCAAAGTAATCCCATTATGAGCTCTTCCCACAGCCTTTGAGACTGCTGAACACCTTTTTGAACATGTGTTTCGGAACTTTGGAATCCCAGAAGACATTGTGTCAGATCGAGGACCACAATTCATTTCCCGGGTATGGTGGGCATTCTTCTCTCTACTCATTGTCACTGTCAGTCTCACTTCCAGCTATCATCTCCAGGCAAATGGACAAACTGAACAAAAGATTCAGGACATCAGTCGCTTCCTACGGACCTTTTGTCATCAGAACCAGAACCTCTGGAACTGTTACCTCATCTGGGCAGAATATGCACAAAATTCACTCCGTCAGTCATCCACTAACCTTACCGCATTTCACTGTGTCCTAGGCTATCAGCCTCCGCTGTTTCCCTGGTCAGGTGAGCCTTTGGAAGTCCTTGCTATTAACACATGGTTTCAAACAGTGAGAGGGTATGGGACCAGGCCCATATCATCTCCAACAGGCCATGAATCATCACCAGCGCTTTGCCGATAGTCACTGAAGGCCAAACCCCACATACCAACCTGGCCAACTGGTGTGGCTCTCAACCCGAGACATGCGATTGATACAACCTTACAAAAAAATCAGCTCTAAGTGTATTTGACCTTTTTCCCGTTGAACGACAAATTAACCCTGTCACTTATCGTCTACAACGTCTACCTGCTCAATATCGCATATACCCCACCTTTCACGTTTCCCTGTTAAAACCCAATCACACTCCTGTTTCTGTTCCTTCCACAGACCCAGTCCCTGACGACGACCGCCCCGTTGCCACCCATTGACACTGAACCCATCTATACTGTACGAGAGATACTAGACTCCCGATGTCGTGGTGGGCGACTGGATTGTCTGGTAGACTGGGAGGACTATGGACCAGAGGAAAGATGTTGGGTACCTCGTCAGGATATCCTCAACCCCAACCTGGTCACAGACTTTCATACCCAGCATCCCGAAAGACTCCACAACCCAGAGGCAGACCCCCATGTCATTGGAGAGTTTAAGGGGGGGTAGTGTCTGATTTTTACTGTAACCAGCCACACCTGCCCCGCATCACAGAGCCAATCACTGACACCTTAAAAGCACTCACCTGTATCTCAGTTCCCCGTCAAGCCTCCAGCAGGAACAGTCTCCTCAAAGTTGTCTCCAGAGCTCCTGAAAGCCAGACGTAACGTATTCTCACCTTTGTGTTTCGCTTACCTGTGTCCTTGTTCTGCTGTCCCCAGGTCCGCAGATCACCGTGTAACGTCCAGTGATTCGACGGTCGCTGTAATCTCCTGTGATTATCCCAAGCTCCTACAGTCTTTGGCATCTAAGAAGGAAGAGAACATTAGTAAGTGATCTGTGACTGTGGCTTTGACACCTATGTACCAAGTTTACTCACCTGTTTGCTATCCCGTTCCATGTGGTTACAATACAGCCCGCACTTGAGGAACAGAGCTTTCACCGTGCACTCAAGGACTAAAGATTCACAGAGCACTTGTACCTATTAAATAAATACACTGTTCTGAATTCATCTACCATATGTGTCCTGTGTCTATCCTGACAATATTCCAGGTTTTCTATCAAAACCATTGTTTTGGGAAAATGTTGACCTGCACCCATTATTATCACGAGAGATGACAAACATTTTCCTTTTCAATCTGTTATTTAAAGTGAAACTGAAAGTTAGACCTGTATAAATTCTGATGAGAGATGCCTTCACATCACATCTGCACATCCTTCAGGAGTGTAAGACAGGAAATATAGTTCTGTGATTCTTCTTATTACTGTTCAAACGACACAAGATTGCAAATGGGAGCAAGTGAATCAACTGAAGGTAAGTACTGCACTGAATAATGGGATTGTCTCTGAGTCTGACTATGATAACTGACATGCATCTTTTAACTTATTTACTTTTTAAATATATTTTCCATCTATTCAATCAAATTTTATATATTTAAATGTATAAATTCATAAAATACATCAGTTTTACAAAATTAACTTCAGAATGAAAAAAAATACTGCATTTAAAAGTTTAAAATTTGAATGACTTGATTGAATCTGCTTGGATCCTGTAATCACTCCATTGTCTGTTAAAATACAGATTGAACCTGGAGTATTTAACTTTAGCATTATGAGCATACAATGTCCAAATAAGAGTGTTACATCAGCAGCAGGGGAGAAGTGATGTGACGGAAAGGGCGTTGGCTATTAAAGGGGCTTTAAAGATTTAATAAAGCAAAACAAGCTTAAAAAAAGTCCCTGGACTTTTGGACATGCATGCTCTACCTAAATCACTAAGTTATTGTTTAATTGTCTTAATAGAAAGTGTAATCTTAATGAATGTTAATGACAGACACTTTCCAGTGCTGATGTTCTCTAGTGTTTTACAGAGATGTGTGTCTCATATAAACTCAAATTCACATGAGTCTGCGGCTTCATTATCATCCACTTTCTGCTTCCCTTTAGTGTCGTGTGTTTTCTCACAGATACAGATGAGTAACACATATGAGGAGTTCCCAAACCTGCAGAAGATCTTCACACACAACATGAAGAAGAACTGCTCTTAATGAAGATTCTGTCTCAGATGAACGTGAGTCACACAAAGAAACATTATTTCCACACTGTCACATGAAATAAAGACACAATACTCGATTAAACTCAGCATAACTGTTTGTCATGCAGGTCTGTTTGAGAAGGAATGAATAGTTTCATACAAAAGATGACACTAAATATTATCCAGAGAATCAGCATTGTTCTGTCAGCTGTGAAAACAGGCTTTTGTCACACATGATCAGGCCTATTACAACTTAAACTTCAAGTCAGCTTTACCTGAAATATTTAAACCCCACACAAATCTAATTACTGATGAACTGAGTCTTGTTGTGCCTTCATACACTGTATATTATGTTTATTGTCATGTTTTCTTCAGTTGTTGTCAGTTCAGTCATCAGCATGAACTGTTCCAGGGTTTGTTTCAGCTGCTGTGGGTTATTTTAGGAGACGGACAAAGCAGTAAAAGATGATTCACACACACTGACCGACACACAACACACACTGGAGTCGAGATGAGATGTGTTTGGTTCTGACAAGAAAAGCTGAACAAGAATATTCTGGGAAAAATTAAAAGGCTTTATTTATTTAAGTGAGATACAAGTGAAAGCATTTCTAATTACTGCTGCATATTCTCTAAGATTTTAGCATTATTTCAAAGAAAAAGCATAAAGCAATAAACATGTAAGACCAACAAATGTTATAGAAGATGAAGAACACATTCCAGAAAAGCTGTCTCAGATTTTTATCAGCTTGAATATGGAAATGTTTCTTCACCTGAAGAATACACTCTTTTTTTTTTTTTTTCAGATGACATCTAGGTGGCAGCGCTTAATAATACAGTTAAAATATATTTAAAGAATCTTGTAGTGATAATGATTACATGAACATTAAAGGTCCGTGAGGCAAAGGAGGGGGGCTCAAAATGTTCCTTAAGCTTAAAATGTTTTTTCTTATTACATCAGTTAATTTAAAAGATGCTGTTTATTCAAAGCAACTTCCAAATGAGAAAAATAGACAAGTGATGATATTGATAGAGTACAAGTCTAATGACAAAAATGTTTTTGATAATTCACATTGATAATATGATTATATCATATAAAGGACTTGTTTTTAAAAGAAGCAGAAATATTTTCAGGATCCTGTTTTCAGAGTGTCAGCAGGGATTGTGTAGCTAAGACATGATTTGATTATTATTTTTTTTTTTTACAATCTTGTTAAGTATCCAAGTGCTCCTAGTTTTTCTCCTCCTGCTCTCTTCTTGATGTTTTCCAGTGTTTTGGCCTTTTCAGGCTCATTTATCTCCATCAGCTTCTCAGTCAGAAAATCAATGTGCTGAAGTATGATCAGTGAATCAGTGTTGAGTGCGATCATCTCCAGAGTTTCAACACAGTGAAAAGCTTCATTCACCAGCTTTGTTTTCTCTTTCTCTAATTCTTGCAGTTCTTCTTCCAACTTCTTGACCAAAGACTCACCTTCCCTAATCTTACCATCATATTCCTTCTTTAAATCTTCATATGTCCTCATCTCCTTCTTTGTCTTTGTTACATATATTTTAGCTTCTTTGACGTGGTTACTGTAGTGGCATTTATTAGTGCACACTGTACAGTGTTTATTCTTCATCACTTCACACCACGAGAGACCAGTGAACCTCCAGCATCCTGGATAATGACAGTTTTCTTTACAGACGGTGCAGCACGTCGCCACACTGGCTACAGAACGATCAATATCAACCTTCACTTTGTAGGGCACTTCAACTTCATACTTAAAGTTCTTGTTTTCTTCAACATCTTTCTTGTTTTTCTCCAGAGCTTCTTGAGTTTGTTTCAGCTCATTCTGCTGTAGTTCCATCATTTGAACTCGTGATTGTAGATTAGAAATATTTGCCTCCAACTGCTTCCGATTATTCAAAACATCTTGAGTCATCTGCAAGGATTTTGGTTTTATTGTGTCCAGAAACTTGAAGAATTGTTCCATTTCACTAAAACTGCGATCCCATGATTGTTCCTGTATCTTTCTTTGTTTTTCATCTTCAGCAGAGTCTGACTGACAGTTGTCGAACAGGAAAAACACTGGCTGATTCTTGTCTTTCACTGCACACTTGATCTTAGCCTCTTCAACAGCCATCAGAGCATTTTTAGGATGAGCTCCAGTTGAGTGTGTGAAGAGTAACACAATGTTTTCAGCAATATCTCTCCCAAATAATGACTGAACAGCATCAAATATGTAGATTTGTCTGTCAGAGAGTCGATTGTGGGTTGAATTAATCACCAGACACACTGCATCTATTTCATGAATCTTTTCTGCAGATTTACTTAAACTGAGCAAACCTTCAGCAATCTGTTTATCAAGATCAACTCCACATGTGTCTCCATATCCTGGAGTGTCGATGATTGTTAAATCGACTGGACTCTCTTGTAGATTAAACTCATAAACAGTGATGCTGGTGGTCTGACTGTGAACTGTAGATCGATGTGCACTCTGATCATCTGTGATCTCAAACCAAACCTTGTCTTCTCTCTGAACACCCAACATGTAGTTGATCATCACATCGATCAGGGTTGTTTTTCCCGTTCCTGTTTCTCCCACCATCAGAATGATTTTATGGGGTTTGTTGTTGTCGCTATTGCCAAAGGTCATTTTTCTATATGGTTCAGATAGTTTCAAATGTTCTGTTCTTGTTCGCAGACGATATCGAGCAGGATTTCCATCTTCAATTAAGATGCTTTTCTTTATCAGATCATGTTTGTTCTGTATATAAAGCAAATACAAAATAGCAAAACAATAAAAATATAGAAGAATGTATTACTGATGAACATTATTACATTTACAAATCATAATCAAATTATAAACATCAACATCTCTAATAATAAAGACCCTCTTACCGCCTTCATTTATTTAAGTAAATCAACTCAAATTGTGAAACTCAATTCAATGCACAAAGACTGAAGTGTTTGGTTCTTTTAATTGTGATGATTTTTGCTTGAAACCCACCAATTCACGATCTCAACAAATTAGAATACATCATAAGACCAATATATATATATATGTTGATTAGCTGATTGGCATGTCACCATATTGTAATTTGTTGAGATATTGAATTGGTGGGTTTTAGTTAAATGTGAGCCAAAATTATCACAATTAAAAGAACCTACTTCAGTCTGTGTGCACTGAATTTATTTAATACATGAGTTTCACAATTTGAGTTGAATTACTCAAATAAATGAACTTTTCCATGACATTCTAATTTATTTAGATGAACCTCTACACAACTCAACCCCAAAAAGGCAAACATTATACATTTATTTTTATTTGTCATTTCCCCCTTAAATATTAAATGTAATTTTCTAATAGTTAATTTTAGTGGTTTGTGTTTCAAAGTTTTAACCCCGCTCCTCAAATCTGATTGGCTAAGAGGCCTTCCAGGAGTGCTGATATTTCACTATATCTACACAGGACTGTTCACCATTTGTATCACTCTGCTTGTCTCTGTGTGGGATTTTTTCCCAGCAAAAGGCAATGGGGGAAGAGCAAACCCACTATAATTATATATATATATATATATATATATATATATATATATATATATATATATATATATATATATATATATATATATATATATATATTTTTTTTTTTTTTTTTTTTTAAACACTACTGTCACACAGTGTAGGTTTTAAGATTGTATTTGTATAAACCTCAAGTATGCCCTTTTCTATATATATTTTTGCCTGTTCAAAGATTTTTGGCCTCAGGTAGATGCATAATGTCAACAGCACAGAGTCTGTCAGTAATACAGTAATACAAATTTAATAAAACTGTATACAGAGAAATTTGCATGTTTATTACAAGCTTTATTCTTCAGAAATAAATCTGTTTTACCTTATATGATGGAACAGCTTCACTGATGGGTCTGAATGTGTGTTTGTCGTGTTGTTGTGAAGTAACACACTCCACACACACCGGCTGTTTGTCCTCCACACAGAAGAGTTTGAGTTTCTCATTGTGTAAGCTGCAGATCTCCTCAGATCCTGATGAACGGCTCTCTTTTCTCTCCTTCAGGAACGATTCACACAGATTTTGTAACGCAAGATTAACTGGAGGATGAGATTTTGAGAATCTTCTCCTACAGACAGGACACTCCTGAGTTTCTTTATTTTTCCAGAACTGATGAAGACACTCTTTACAGAAACTGTGACTACATGACAGAAGAACAGGAGTCTTGAAGATATCACAGCACACAGGACAAGAGAGATCTTCAGCAGACACATGTAGAGAAGCCATTTTCTCTGTTCGAGCTCCAGCAGTCTGACCTTTACTCTCAGTTTCTGTTCGATCGTTTCAAAAATGAATAGCCATGAGAATCACAATCATCTCCTGTCTGATGAGAAACAAACTTCCTATCCCATAAATCTTTCTTAAATTCTTGTTCTCTTCGTTCTTCAGTGATTGCTGATTCCTTTCTCTTTTCTCAAGTGAGAATGGAGTTCTGACAAAGGAGATCTAACACGATAGTCTTTTCCAGGTAAGTGTTGTAAAAGAGTGGAGTTTATGATCATGTGTTGAAACAGGTCAAAGAACAACATGGAACATATTCACACACACACACAAACACACACACACACACACACACACACACAAATGTACTTGCCCAGGAAACTCAGAGAAAAAAAAAATATCACAAAAGGTAGATCCTAAATCTAGAACAGTTCCTCCTGAAAAGGAAGAAAATCCTAGAAATCATCTGAAACATAATTAGAATAGATTTCTGAAAGGTGAAAAAACACAATAGTTTTTTCATAAGTGTTATAAAAGAGTGTAGTTTATGATCACATGGGTTGTGATCATAAACTACAATAAAATATCTGTAAAAGATCTGACTGCAGTCTGCAGAGGGAGGAGCTACACGTCACCCCACCCCACCCCTTCTCTATTCTCATTGGCACCCATGGATAGCTCCGCCCCTCTCTGCAGACTGAGATACAGATTGAGCTCCATCCTCTCAGCATCATGACTCAGCATCCAACCCGCTCTCTGAGTTTCAGTTTCTCTCTTCCTGTGTTTGTGTGTCCATTAGGAATATGAGAAGATGCAGTGACCCACCCATTACATGCCGAACTTTAATTAAAGTATATGGGACACTTAGACTATAGCCCAATGTTTAGAGTTGGAGTTGTAAATTATTCTATACCAACCCTGTCAACCTCTTCCCCCACCTCTACCCCATTTTATTTAATCATGCTAATTCATTAAATTCTCTGTCATTAAATTCCACGTCCATCGAAAGTCCCAAGGAAAACCAGTCTGTCAAGTGTTATGCCTCTTTTGCACATGTTTTCAACCCCCTAGCAGCCTCCAAGCTTCCGACCCCCCTTGGGATTGCGCTATTTATCTGGTTCCTAAGGGGCAAATTTACTCCCTATCCATCCCAGAACGGGAGGCCATGAAAAAATACGTGAAAGAAGCCCCAAGGCTTCCAAGGATACATACGGCCATCCACTTCTCCAGCAGCGGCTAGTTTCTTCTTTGTTCCCGAAGAAGGATGGAGGGTTGAGACCATGCATCGACTACAGAGCCTTAAATAAAATAACGGTAAAGTTCAGCTATCCTCTTCGACTAACCCCATCTTCCCTCGAACAGCTCCAGGACACCCGTGTCTTCACCAAACTAGACTTACGGAGCACATTAAACCTGGTCAGAATTAGAGAGGGAGATGAGTGGAAAATGGCTTTCATCACCCCTGCTGGACACTACAAATACTTGGTGATGTCGTACAGTCTAGTAAACGCCCCGTCCGTTTTCAAAAGCTTCATGGATGAAGTCCTCTGTGAGTACCTGAATCATTTTGCTCTCGTCTATATAGATGACATCCTCATTTATTCACCTAATGAAAAGGTTCACCAGTATCATATGGCCCAAGTACTTCAACGTCTCAGAGAATTCTCTCTCTTTGTCAAAGCTGAGAAGTGTGTCTTGCATCAGCAATCCATTGAGTTCCTCGGATACACTATCAGCAAGGAAGGGGTAAAGATGGATGATCGAAAGACCCAAGCCATTACATCGTGGCCGGCACCCAAGACCATCAAGGAGCTACAAAGTTTCCTGGGTTTTGCAAATTTCTACCGCAGGTTTATTAATCAATATAGTATAATTACTGCACCCCTTACCTCTCTCTTAAAGGGAAAACCCAAGATTCTACAATGGAACCGCGAAGCTGAACAGGCATTCCAAGCTCTGAAAGATGCGTTTACCACCACCCCCCTGCTTCAACATCCAGATCCTGAGAAAAAAATTCATGTAAGAGGTGGACGCCACCACAACTGGTGTCGGCGCCATCCTGTCCCAATATTCAGAGAACACAGCTAAACCTATGTCCTGTGCCTTTTTCTCTAGGAAGCTGTCTCCTGCAGAGAGAAATTATGATATAGGCAACCGAGAACTCCTAACAGTCAAACTGGCGTTAGAAGAGAGGAGACACTGGCTGGAGTGGGCCAGACACCCGTTTCTTGTGCTGACGGATCATAAGAAACTCCAATATCTGAAGGAAGCCAAGAGACTCAACCCTCGTCAAGTCAGGGGGGCTTTATTCTTCACCAGAATTCATTTTCAGATAGCTTATCGTCCAGGATCAAAGAACACCAGAGCTGATACTTTGTCACGTCTCCACACTCTTGAGGAAACCCCTGAGGAGCCAGAGCCCATGTTGCCCACCAAGCTGTTTGTTAATCCTATTCAATGGGACTTAGATGAAATGCTCAACTACTACCCATTCCACCCACATGCCCACCTGGGAGGACATATGTATCCGAGGATCAACGCAAGGCTCTTATCTCCCAGGTACACTCCTCAGTGGGTACAGGTCACCCCGGCATAAATAAAACTTTTGCCACTTTACAGCGCAAGTACTGGTGGCCAGGAATGCACAAGGACGTCCAAGAGTTCATCCGGGGATGCGTTCTCTGTGCCATTACCAAAGTCCCACGACAGCTGCCCACAGGAAAGTTAGTTCCCTTACCTTTTCCACATTGCCCTTGGTGTCACATCGGGGTGGACTTTGTTACCGACCTCCCTGTTTCTGATGATAAGACATGTATCTTAGTAGCCATTGGCAGATTTTCCAAGGCTTTCAAAGTAATCCCATTATGAGCTCTTCCCACAGCCTTTGAGACTGCTGAACACCTTTTTGAACATGTGTTTCGGAACTTTGGAATCCCAGAAGACATTGTGTCAGATCGAGGACCACAATTCATTTCCCGGGTATGGTGGGCATTCTTCTCTCTACTCATTGTCACTGTCAGTCTCACTTCCAGCTATCATCTCCAGGCAAATGGACAAACTGAACAAAAGATTCAGGACATCAGTCGCTTCCTACGGACCTTTTGTCATCAGAACCAGAACCTCTGGAACTGTTACCTCATCTGGGCAGAATATGCACAAAATTCACTCCGTCAGTCATCCACTAACCTTACCGCATTTCACTGTGTCCTAGGCTATCAGCCTCCGCTGTTTCCCTGGTCAGGTGAGCCTTTGGAAGTCCTTGCTATTAACACATGGTTTCAAACAGTGAGAGGGTATGGGACCAGGCCCATATCATCTCCAACAGGCCATGAATCATCACCAGCGCTTTGCCGATAGTCACTGAAGGCCAAACCCCACATACCAACCTGGCCAACTGGTGTGGCTCTCAACCCGAGACATGCGATTGATACAACCTTACAAAAAAATCAGCTCTAAGTGTATTTGACCTTTTTCCCGTTGAACGACAAATTAACCCTGTCACTTATCTACAACGTCTACCTGCTCAATATCGCATATACCCCACCTTTCACGTTTCCCTGTTAAAACCCAATCACACTCCTGTTTCTGTTCCTTCCACAGACCCAGTCCCTGACGACGACCGCCCCGTTGCCACCCATTGACACTGAACCCATCTATACTGTACGAGAGATACTAGACTCCCGATGTCGTGGTGGGCGACTGGATTGTCTGGTAGACTGGGAGGACTATGGACCAGAGGAAAGATGTTGGGTACCTCGTCAGGATATCCTCAACCCCAACCTGGTCACAGACTTTCATACCCAGCATCCCGAAAGACTCCACAACCCAGAGGCAGACCCCCATGTCATTGGAGAGTTTAAGGGGGGGGGGGGGGGGGGGGTAGTGTCTGATTTTTACTGTAACCAGCCACACCTGCCCCGCATCACAGAGCCAATCACTGACACCTTAAAAGCACTCACCTGTATCTCAGTTCCCCGTCAAGCCTCCAGCAGGAACAGTCTCCTCAAAGTTGTCTCCAGAGCTCCTGAAAGCCAGACGTAACGTATTCTCACCTTTGTGTTTCGCTTACCTGTGTCCTTGTTCTGCTGTCCCCAGGTCCGCAGATCACCGTGTAACGTCCAGTGATTCGACGGTCGCTGTAATCTCCTGTGATTATCCCAAGCTCCTACAGTCTTTGGCATCTAAGAAGGAAGAGAACATTAGTAAGTGATCTGTGACTGTGGCTTTGACACCTATGTACCAAGTTTACTCACCTGTTTGCTATCCCGTTCCATGTGGTTACAATACAGCCCGCACTTGAGGAACAGAGCTTTCACCGTGCACTCAAGGACTAAAGATTCACAGAGCACTTGTACCTATTAAATAAATACACTGTTCTGAATTCATCTACCATATGTGTCCTGTGTCTATCCTGACAATATTCCAGGTTTTCTATCAAAACCATTGTTTTGGGAAAATGTTGACCTGCACCCATTATTATCACGAGAGATGACAAACATTTTCCTTTTCAATCTGTTATTTAAAGTGAAACTGAAAGTTAGACCTGTATAAATTCTGATGAGAGATGCCTTCACATCACATCTGCACATCCTTCAGGAGTGTAAGACAGGAAATATAGTTCTGTGATTCTTCTTATTACTGTTCAAACGACACAAGATTGCAAATGGGAGCAAGTGAATCAACTGAAGGTAAGTACTGCACTGAATAATGGGATTGTCTCTGAGTCTGACTATGATAACTGACATGCATCTTTTAACTTATTTACTTTTTAAATATATTTTCCATCTATTCAATCAAATTTTATATATTTAAATGTATAAATTCATAAAATACATCAGTTTTACAAAATTAACTTCAGAATGAAAAAAAATACTGCATTTAAAAGTTTAAAATTTGAATGACTTGATTGAATCTGCTTGGATCCTGTAATCACTCCATTGTCTGTTAAAATACAGATTGAACCTGGAGTATTTAACTTTAGCATTATGAGCATACAATGTCCAAATAAGAGTGTTACATCAGCAGCAGGGGAGAAGTGATGTGACGGAAAGGGCGTTGGCTATTAAAGGGGCTTTAAAGATTTAATAAAGCAAAACAAGCTTAAAAAAAGTCCCTGGACTTTTGGACATGCATGCTCTACCTAAATCACTAAGTTATTGTTTAATTGTCTTAATAGAAAGTGTAATCTTAATGAATGTTAATGACAGACACTTTCCAGTGCTGATGTTCTCTAGTGTTTTACAGAGATGTGTGTCTCATATAAACTCAAATTCACATGAGTCTGCGGCTTCATTATCATCCACTTTCTGCTTCCCTTTAGTGTCGTGTGTTTTCTCACAGATACAGATGTGTAACACATGAGGAGTTTCCAAACCTGCAGAAGATCTTCACACACAACATGAAGAAGAACTGCTCTTAATGATGATTCTGGCTCAGATGGATTTGAGTCACACAGAGAAACATTATTTCCACACTGTCACATAAAATAAAAACACAACCTAAATAACACTTGATTAAACTCGGCATAACTGTTTGTCATGCAGGTCTGTCGGAGAAGGATCAATAGTTTCATAAAAAAAGATTATGGCTAATATATCTGGATAATCTGCATGAAAACAGGCTTTTGTCACACATGATCAGGCCTATTAACAATTAAACTATTGATTCTAGTCACCTCTACATGCAAAATCTGAATCCCACACAAATCTGATTACTGATGAACTGAGTCTTGTTGTGCCCTCATACACTGTATATTATGTTTATTGTCATGTTTTCTTCAGTTGTTGTCAGTTCAGTCATCAGCATGAACTGTTTCAGTCTCTCAGGGTTTGTTTCAGCTGCTGTGGGTTATTTTAGGAGACGGAAAAGCAGTAAAAGATGATTCACACACACTGACCGACACACAACACACACTGGAGTCGAGATGAGATGTGTTTGGTTCTGACAAGAAAAGTTGAACAAGAATATTCTGGGAAAAAGTAAATGGCTTTATTTATTTCAGTAAGATACAAATGAAAGCATTTCTTATTTCCGATGCATATTTTCTAAGATTTTAGTATTATTTCAAAGAAAAACCATAAAGCAAATAAACATGTAAGACCCACAAATGTTATAGAAAATGAAGAACACATTCCAGAAAAGTCCAGTCTCAAATTTTTATCAGCTTGATTATGGAAATGTTTCTTAACCTGAAGAATACACATTTTCTTAATGACATCTAGGTGACAGAGCTTACTAATAAAGTTAATACAGTTAAAAAAGTCTCTAAAGAAACTCTTTGTGATCATGATTACATGAACATAAAAGCACCGTAGAAAGGGGCAAACTCAAAATGCTTCTTAATCTTAAATTTTTTTTTTCTTATTATATCAGTTAATTTAACAGATGCTGTTTATTCAAAGCAACTTTCAAATGAGAAAAATACACTTGATGATACTGATACAGTACAAGTTTGATGACAGAAAAATGTTTGATTCATAATAATCATATATTCATATAACCATTGATAATATGATGACATCATATAAAGGACTTGTTTTTAAAAAGCAGAAATATTTTCAGGATCCTGTTTTTGATTTGATTATTATTTTTGTTTAAGTCTTGTTAAGTATCCAAGTGCTCCTAGTTTTTCTTCTCCTGCTCTCTTCTTGATGTTTTCCAGTGTTTTGGCCTTTTCAGGCTCATTTATCTCCATCAGCTTCTCAATCAGAAAATCAATGTGCTGAAGTATGAACAGTGAATCAGTGTTGAGTGTGATCATCTGCAGAGTTTCAACACAGTGATAAGCTTCAATCACCAGATTTCTTTTCTCTTTCTCTAATCCTTGCAGTTCTTCTTCCAACTTCTTGACCAAAGACTCACCATTGCTAATCATATCATATTTCTCCTCCTTCATTTTCTTTGTTACATATATTTTTGCTTCTTTGACATGTTTGTTCTAGTGGCATTTATTAGTGCACACTGTACAGTAATCATCTTTCATCACTTCACACCATGAGAGACCAGTGAACCTCCAGCATCCTGGATAATGACAGTTTTCTTTACAGACGGTGCAGCACATCGCCATCTTGGCTACAGCAGGATCAATATCAACCTTCTCTTTGTAGAACACATCAACTTCATACTCAAAGTTCTTGTTTTTTTCGACATCTTTCTTGTTCTTCTCCAGAGCTTCTTGAGTTTGTTTCAGCTCATTCTGCTTTAGTTCCATCATTTGAACTCGTGATTGTAGATTCTGTTTCTTCAACACATGTTGAGTAATCTTCAAGGATTTTGGTTTTATTGTGTCAAGAAACTTGAAGAGTTGCTCCATTCCAATAAAACTAAGATCCCATGATTGTTCCTGTATCTTTTTATGTTTTTCATCTTCACTAGTGTCTTTCTGACAGTTGTTAAACAGGCAAAACACTGGCTGATTCTTGTCATTTACTGCACACTTGATGTTAGCCTCTTTAACAGCTGTTGGGACATATTTAGGACACATTCTATCTGAGTGTGTGAAGAGTAAGATGATGTTTTCTGCAATATATTTTCCAAATAAAGACTGAACAGCATCAAATATGTAGATTTGTCTGTCAGAGAGACGGTTTTGTGTTGCATTAATAACCAAACACACTGCATCTATTTCATGAACCCAGTCATTAAATTTGCTTAAGCTGTGCAAACTCTCAGCGATTTCATGATCAAGATTGATTCCACCAGTGTTTCCATATCCTGGAGTGTCGATGATTGTTAAATGGATTGGACTCCCTTGTAGATAAAACTCATAAACAGTGATACAGGTTTGACTATGAACTGTAGATCGATGTTCACTCTGATCATCTGTGATCTCAAACCAAACCTTGTCTTCTCTCTGAACACCCAACATGTAGTTGATCATTGTATTGATCAGGGTTGTTTTTCCTGCCCCTGTTTCTCCCACCAGCAGAATGATTTTATGTGGCTTTCTTATATGTCTATTCCTGAAGGTAATTTTTCTATATGGTTCAGTTTGATCCAAATTTTCTGTCCTTGTTTGCAGATGATATCGAGCAGGATTCCCATCTTCAATTAAGATGCTTTTCTTTATCAGATCATTTTTGTTCTGAATATAAAACAATACACAATAACAAAACAAAGCACCC
>NC_068394.1:1346173-1401173 GCF_023724105.1 Carassius gibelio | reverse complement strand
GTGAACGAATCATTCAGTTCACCAAATCTATCTAAATCATTTTAAATGGTTCGCTAATACGCATTAATCCACAAATGACTTAAGCTGTTAACTTTTTTTTAATGTGTCTGACACTCCCTCTGAGTTCAAACAAACCAATATCCTGGAGTAATTCATGCACTCAAACAGTACACTCTTACCTTTCTGGACATGGACAGTAGACCGTACACACAGCTTCAATGGAGGGACTGAGAGCTCTCGGACTAAATCTAAAATATCTTAAACTGTGTTCGGAAGATAAAAGGAGGTCTTACGGGTTTGAAACAGCATAAGGGTGAGTTATTTATGACACATTTTCATTTTTGGGCGAACTAACCGTTTAAGTAAAAAAGTACAAAAAAAAAATAGATGTTTGCAATTTTATATAGGCTAATTTAATTTTATATTAGCAATTTATATATATATATATATATATATATATATATATATATATATATATATATATATAATCCTACTGCTCAAAATACCTGGGTTTTTTTTCCAAAATAACGACTATATGGAGTCAAGATATATTTTTGTTGTTGATATGGACTTTTGTTTTAAAGTGTTTTAAAGTTTGTGGTTTTACAGAACATCACAGTTATATATGACGTGACAATAAGGCCTGAAGTTAGGAAGAACATTTTAAGGAAAATATTTTCATAATGATTTTTTCCTTCTCAAATCTTGTCTGTGGTGTAAAAACACCCCTGGCTAAACGGGGTGCATCTCTTCCCCTCTTTGATAATCACTGTAGTTACCATGTTCTGAACATCACATCCTTTCTTTTGTCTCTAGATGTAATCTATATATATATATATATATATATATATATATATATATATATATATATATATATATAGGTGGTTGAATAAAAATAGTGAGTGAGTTGTCGACTCCAGAACAGCTGCAATTCGTAAACGAATCGTTTGGTGCGATTCGCGATCCGATTAAAGTTTATTTTGAAAAGACTCAGTTCGTTCATGATGAATCAGACACTGCTTCTGCGTGTTGGAGCACGTGATATATTATAGGGAGTAACGATATGTTTTATGAAATGTAGTGAAGCTAAAAGTACGATCTTATGCTTTGGAATGTAGTGAAGTAAAAGTAAAAGTTACTCAAAATAAAACTACTCCAGTAAAGTACAGATACTTGAAAATTGTACTTAAGTACAGTAACGAAGTAAAGCTACTCCGTTCCTGTCCACCGCTGGTGACGACCATGCAGACTGTTCATTAATTATGTTTTAGATGATAAGACCGAATAGACTTTGAGTTGATCGACTCATTTAAAACAGAGCGATAAGTCTTTGGGAGGAATGAAGTGTGTCTGAAACAGATTTAAGCAGCTTGACTCATTTGATTACAACTATTAATGAACTTCAGCAGCTCGTCACTTAAAGAGCTCTGGTGCTTCCTCGAACCGCCTCCAACAGATCATGTGTTTAAACTACTGTAGTTCAGACACAAATAATAATGTCATCTATGTTAATGGCATGCTAATTGGGATGCAAATGAAAGATTGGACTGTGTTCTGCTCCGGATGGCTCTATATTTTTGGAAGTGTTTAATTCTCCTGTAATTTGGACACAGATGGCTGGACGAGTCCCTCGAGCTGTGCTCACATGAACATGAAGAAATGATTAATCATGTAATCCATCTGAACGTGATGCTCAAAGGAATCTGCGTTCCTCAAACCCAGTGTCTTTGTTGTGTTGAATCGCTCCCCGTAACCTCACCTTTGACCTCCAGGAACAGGAAGTCATCCCAGACACTTGCAAACTCATGGTATTTATCAAACATTATGTGCTGTTTGTCTTCCCAGGGTTTGTCTTTCATGTATAAACGGATCTCTGACAGAAAGAGCTGCTTCTGTTATTGGATTGAGATTCGGTGACATGAAACTCCATCAGGCTTCGTCTAAGAGCGTCTCAGTGTGGAGAAGTGAAATCTACATCCTCTCTCTGGATATAAAATATCGGCTTGATGTTTTCAGAAAGTCACTCTGACATTGCTCAGGATGGAATAGCTGGCTAAATATCAGACGAGAATATGAATTCAGAAAGAATTGGGCTCCTCCGGATCATTGGGAGGAGATCTGTTCAGAGAATAACTAAAAGTGCTCCCTCTGGTTCCTGGATGATTTGTTCTTCTTCATCCAGTCCAAATCAAATTACCCAATTTACATTTCTGCCACCGGCACAAGTAAATGTCACAGCTCACTGAAAGATCGTTCCTCTTAACTCCAATCTAATGATCACGGACAGAAATAAACTCAGACTGGACTGACTTTCAAAGTGTGTCGTTTCTCCAGCACCTGAAGACAAAGCAGAAACATAGTAATTGAGTTTTCAAAGTTGAAAACAGTCAGATATTTCTAATAAATCTGTAAGAAACTCTCGAATCATGCAGTGCACTGCTTTCAGATGCTGGAGTGAATTTTCTAAATCAGTGGAAGAGCTGCAAAAAAACAACACTTGAACTAAAAAATACTGCTTAGTTACCGTATAAGCATATATAACTAGTTACAATCAAATGCTTTGCAACTTTTGTCAATGAAAACAAAATTAAATATGTTGAATAACGCTTTTATTCATCCAGTGGTATATGATTTTGTTGAATCTATAAGTCACATTATTTCAACCTATTTTTTTTAAGAATCGGATATTTAACATTGGAATTCCTTTCCTGATGAAGAAAAAAGAAAAAAGACCACCGAAAGAAGTGCTACGAAAAACATAATAAAATATATTATTTCTATAGATAAAAACAACAACTTTAAATGAAGGGTTCTATATTTCTCCATTGCTTCTAATTTAATTGTTTTTATTTTTGAAGTTCTTTCCCTAACTAAAGCTGTAAAAATCTGTGCTTTTGTCCGTTTTTCAAATTTTGAAATACTTTATGATTCAAATCAGTTGTGATTCACCTCGTAGATGTATCATTTTAGTATCACTGATATAATATTATAGTTTATATTAATATTTTGAATAACGTTTTATTTTTATATTTTATTTTTCATTTCAGTTTTAATAGTTTAGTCAATTTTTATATGCTTTTTAAAGTTTTTTAATGTCTCTTTTTTTTTTTTTCAGTTTTAGTTTCAGTTAGTTTAGTCAAGTTACGCAAAATGAAAATGAGAAAGCCTTGTCAACTAGCTGAGATAAAAAAAATTATTTTGTTCTATTTATTTATTAATTTATTCATTCCTTTGTTTTATTTCAATTAAAGTTGAATTTTAGTTTAAGTTAATTATCATAATCCTGCCTCGTAGAAGGTTGGTTTAGTTCATGGCGTAAAACTCTTAAATACTATTTTTTTTTTAACTATTAAAAAGTAAAATCTAAAAATATATTTAAAAAAAGTCTATATAGTTCTATTAATTTCTTTTTTAGTTTTAGTTATTTTAGTACATTAAAAAAAATATGGAAAAAAAATTTAAATGTTGACATAAATTTTATGATAATTCAATGATAATAATCATACCTCACTCTTGGGCTGTGTTTCCCAAAAGATCATAGACCCAACTTAGGTTAAGATGATTTTGAGAAACACAGCCATGGTTGGTTTAGTTCATTGCTTATAAGGTCACATCAAATAATCATATTCCAATGTAAATGTCATCTACCTACAGTATATGCACTGTGTGAATAATAGCAAAACAAACAAACATATTTCATACATTAGCTCTGGATTCTCAGTTGTGCTCCATATTTTCTCAGTAAACATCTGCGAGCTGCTCTGTAAATAAAACTTTACTTAGTTTCTTGGTGGATAACAGCAAATAACACTTTACAAGTTCTGTTTGTTAACACTTTAGATGAGCTAACATGAACTAACTTTAATGTTAGTTTTATTATTAATAATAAAATAGCCTATCTAATACATTATTAAAATCAAAAGTTGTATCTTTTAATATTATTTATATGATGATGATGATTATTATTATTATTATTATTATTATTATTATTATTATTATTATTATTATTATTATTTTATTGTTGTTATTTAAAATAATAAGTATATATATGCTTGTGTTCTCTGTTCTGGATTTAAATGTTTCATCCGTGTGAAAGTTTTCTGTTACTATTTTAAAATGTGTTTGAAGTGGAATCTTCTGTCGGGTTGCCATGGAAACCAGTCTGCTCCTGCTCTAACACCAAACTCACACATGCTTTTCCTCTTTTGTCTTCACATCTGTCGTCTCCTTTCTCGTCTCCTAATGGGCTCAGAGAGAAACCGAATGCTCTAAATGATCCCTCGACTCCGCTCCATCGAAGAGAGCAGGCCACTGGCGTTTAAACAAATGTAGCATGAAGACAGTTTGGATTGCAACACATCGTATGTTTGTCCAAATGTTTGTCTCTCGTTTTGGTGTAATTGTTTTGTTTTTCTACAGTTTTCTGTTATTTTCAATTAATAAAAAAAATTATACTTAATAAAAAAATTTACTTATGCTTAATTTTTTTTTTTAAGTAATAAATTATTTATTTAGGAAATCAGTGGGTATTATATTACTGGTAATTTTTAAATAAAATTATTTTTATTTTTTACAGTAATTCATTTAATATTCTAAAATGATCAATAATTAAGCCCATATAGTTTTTTTTACTTATGTTTTCTTAGAAATAATAATTTAATTAGTTTTAAATATGCTTTATATATATATATATATATACACATTTATACTTAGAAACTCAAGTAGTACTTTCTATTTGAAACTTTATTATTTGTTACAAAAAAGTCTAGAGTTAAAGAAGCTTTGTGTGAGAAGCAGACTGACATTTAAGCTGACATTTAAACAATCAATTCTAGCCTATTTATAACATAAAGCCATCGTGTGACTTCAGAAGACTTGCAAACTGCTTTTTTTGTCCAAGTATAAATTCACAGTGTGGAAAAGAAACAGAAAAGCTCAGGCCTTCATCCGAACGTCTCAGTGCTGCAAAACCTGTTCTAAAAATGCAAATGTGTGCACTGAAGAGATCGTCTGCATGATTTAAGCAGCGTTCGACTCAGATTGATGGGATTTACCGTCTGGAAGCTGGATTTCCTTTAATTCGAGTGTGTGCCAATTACAGAATCTGATTTATTAACAGTAATTAAACTACTATTGTGAATGCTGTTCAATTTAGTTTGGATGCATTGTGTATTGTTGTTGAAAACAGCCATAAAGCTTCCTGGAACACTCCTTTAGCTGCTTATGAGGCGACGGGATTTTGCCAACACACTGTTTCCCATAATTCCCTGTGGCACCGTAAGAATGATCAAATACACACAGAGCATCAGTTACACACATGATACACTTCCTTTGCTCTTTCTTTCTTTGTTGAAAAGTTAAAAAGAGCTAAATATGAAATTGTGCAAGATGGCAATTTTATTTCAGTCAAAATCAGCTTCAGATCATCATAATCACAGTTTCCAAGCCTGTTAACAAGAACTTTGCAGAATGAACGGAGAGTCTTGCATGCACTGTCTTTCTCACTACTGTACAAATATCTAAACGTTTTTCTTATAATGTATAAGCAAGTTCTTAAATCAAGATCCATTGACTAGAGATGCAGAATGACATCATCAAGTTTTGTTTTCTGAAAACGATCAAAATTAATTGAGGTTGTTTATAAAACAAGAACAATATCTGCCCATGTCAGTGGTTGGAAAATAAACTTTATTCAATGAAAAAAGCAAGGAATTTTGGTTGTTACCCATTGGAAGTCTTAAGCATAAACTTACTTAAAGGACCAGTTGACTATAGTTAGCATTACATCAGTGTTTCGCCAATGGATGCTCTGCAGTGAATGGGTGCCGTCAGAATGAGAGTCTGATAAAAACATCACAATAATCCACAGCACTCCAGTCCATCAGTGAACATCTGGAGAAGACAAAAGATGAAACAATAATCATCCAGACAACACTTCCTCCAGTGAAAAAGTGCATCTCCTGTTGTCTCTCTCATCAAAATCCAGCCACAGATTTGTTTAGAGCTGTTTAAATAAAAAAAGAGCTTGATCTGTGCAGATTTCTCTCCTGATTCAGACCCGAGCGAACAGTGAACTTTCAGAAAGGTATGAATCAAGATTTCAGGTTAAAATACTCCCAGATTCCTCCAATGTTCACATACTTTTGCACTTTCCGCAGACGGAGACCTGTAGATGCTGAATGGTCACTGATGAATGGACAGACGCCACGTCCTCGTATCCGTCCACTGTTCTTCATTTAGTCTTTATATGACTGAATATTTACTGTTTAATATTTCCTAAAACTCTACGAGATCTACATTCTATACTTTTTTTTTAATTATGTTATGGTTTATAATTTTTGCAGGCTTTAGTCTTTGTTTTAATGAGATACTCTTTATTAAATTAGCTCTGTTTTATCATAAAGAAATTAATTATTATTGCCATAGACAGTCTTCTTTCATTTTTATGACAAATGAATTCTTTAATAAATGTTTGTAGCAAATTTTATATTTAAAATAAATATGTACAGTTGTTTTTACTTAATTTGATACATATATCCTCCCTTAAACACACTGGTTTAATATATAAAACATTTATTTATTTACATTAAATCTTTTCAGATATTTATTCATTACTTATTTAAGTCGTTTTATGATTTCTGGGTTTAAACTATGAAGTCAATTCAAAATGCAAAGTGCAATTTTAATGCAGCAATTAAACTAACCTCTTTAGTAAGTTTATTTTCTATTGTGAATCATACAAGGTTGAGAAACTAGTGAAAGTGTACTGGAGAAGAAAACGCACACACACACACACACACACACACACACACAAATGCATCTAATTTATTGCATTTCCACCTCGTGTGTCATGTGCATTCGCCATATGATGATGTGCTGATAGTGAATGAGAGGGATGGATAGGGAGGAGGCTGGAGATCTCACTGCTGGGATGCTTCAAAGACAGTCTGATCTAAACATGGGTAAAAGCGCCGCACCCCCTTCAGAAGCACATCTCGCGCACCCAAAAAAAATCAGGTGAAAATAAATTTCGCTTCGAGTGTTTTGGCTTCTCGTGCTGATTAGAAAGAAGTTGCAAACTCGATGATATTGCACTAAAAACCGCCGTTATGTCCACGGGGAGCGCCTTTTGTCCCCCGCACGCGCGTGACGGCGCAGGGAAACCCCACGTCCGCCACGCGCGCACCGGTGACGTATCATGTACAGTCTCCGCCGAGGGGGGGAAACAAAGCGCGTGAAGCTGTCAGATGAGTTCAGGAGATCGCGCACGGGGTCCGCTCGGGATTATCAGGAAGCGTCCCGGTGCACCTGTAATTTCTGGACATTTCCACCAAAGCAAGGCGTGACGACATCAAGGAGCCGAACTGCACGGAACCGAATATTTATGATGTTTTGCGCCGTTCTTTATTGCAACCCTGAGAGCAGTAATTAATTTGACTGATATTTCTGATTAGATACACGCTGATGACGCTCGCTGCTCGAAGCGAGACCCCAGGAGCGACACGCGTCAAATGCATCGCATCTCTTTTCTGGAAAGAATGACTCTGTTATTGTCCTCGTGCATTATTGACAAACTATGTTCCCGTTTGAGCTGCACTGACAGAATCAATATTGCATAAAGCGCAATATAAATAAACGGGACTTGACTTCCACGAATGAAAACTGAGGAGAGCGCTTTAATTGGACTAGCTATAATAAACTATGGTGGTTTGGAGCGGCGCGTCGCGTTCGTGAGCGTCGGCTGATGAAGTTCTCCGGTTGACGGAGCGCGCAAGGATGCCGGTAAGACGGGGGCACGTCGCGCCGCAAAACACCTTCCTCGACACGATCATCAGGAAATTCGAAAGTCAAAGTAAGTTCGTGTCTATTTAGAGTATTTCACGCACAGAATGCATTTTTTAATTAATTTAATTTATTTGTTTATTTTGACTTATACCTTGCACCGCGTTCTTCAGGTGACACCTGTCAGGAATATTGTGACTGATCTCACCTGAGTGCGTTAGATTACTCCAAGGAAAGTCACTTTAAAAGGTCAGAACAGGTATAAAATCAGTCTAAAGGTGATAACCACATGTTGCCACTCTTCACAGTGTGGTGTCCCTGCAAATACCATGGGAAATTAATATATAGCTCAGTATTATATTATAATCCAAATAACATTGTATCACCAAGGTATGCTTTTCATAAGACTTTCTAGTGTGTAAACAGGTGTGTGTGTATAGACTTAAATAATGTGAGGAATAATGGAACATGTTCACTGTTTACATTGATTATCTCAAACATCTAGATCATATCAATCTATAATTCTGAATTATTAATACTTCACAGGTGTTCACACACACAGTAGGTGATTGATGCTTTAATAATAAAAAAAAAAAAAATCAATTATATCACAATATCCAGACTAATGGCCAGATGTCAACTTTGGATTACCCATTGATAGATATACTCTGTATGTGCTGTTTAATATTCATTGAGGATTTGGTTGATCATGAAAAGCCAGAGCGTTTGAGACGGTTCTGAATTGTTATAATTCAAGTCTGGTTTGTGTCAGTAGTGAAGAGACAGAAATCAATGCTTTCACTTTCCGTCTTAACACCACTACCCTTCCTCTATTCAGATACAGCGTCTCTCCCTCTGTCGCTTTAAATAGTGTATTACCTTCCGTCAAAACCCATCGCAAGCTTTCCAGAAGTGCTAGTGTAGAGCAAGTGTCTTGTCTCAGTATGTGCGGTCATCACGCTGACCAGAAGCCGCTAGTGTTTCTCTCCAGATGGCTTGGATCTGCTTTTCTAGCCTTGACGTCTCACACCGGTTCAAAAAGAACACTGTGTGCTTCCCGTTGAGAGGAAACACGATTGTGTTATCTCCCCGAATATTAAAAACTCAGCGTTTGGGAGTGTTTTCTCTCCGGTGATCGGGAGATGAGATGAAGGTTCTCCTCTCCTCCTTTTGTGAATAAAGGCTCTCACTGTGATTCGCTGGAGTCCAAAAGCTTTAGAAATGGCTTTACAACCTCTTCCAGACTGATAGATCTCAATTACTCAATTTCTTTGGATCACAGCATGACGTCTCTCTCTCTCTTTCTCTAAAGAAACATGGTTTAAGGTTTAGTGAAGATGAGGAGTTATAAGATTTTGGTGATTGTTTCTGTAACTCAGCTTGCATGCATGCAATATGTTCAGTAAATACATGCACATACTGCTGTTGTATCGGTGTGAAAACCTTGCATCTAACAGTCTCTTGTTCTATTTTAACCACTTTTCACAAGTTTGCATCTGCAATACATGCTGACAGGAGAAAGAGTGTAAAACCCTTAAACACGCTTTGCTTTCCTCCTTGTTAAAGCCACACAAAAGAGGATTTGCTGTTTCCTCTGCCGTCGTCTTTCAGGTGCTGCTCGACGCTAAATGCATTGTTCTGTTTCCTCAGGAGACACGGCTTGTTCTTTCCTCACAGATAAAACCCAGATGAGCTCACTTTCATCTCGTGTCTGTCAGCGACTCTGATGCACTGCATGAAAACAACAACAGCATTACAGTCTGTCAGGAGTTTGAACGATCTGATATACAGAATGAGTCCTTTAAAGCTTTAATTTTAGTGTTTATCAGCCGTCGACACGTTTAAACCTCACTTATAGAGCTGAGATGGTCATTATAATGCATCAAGAGTGTGTTTTCTGATCCATTCAGTCTCTCTCTCCTTCCTCGGTGATGCATCTTATTTTGGTCGCAGCATACATAGGCTTGACACACACACTTATGTTAAAGTTATGTTTGCATGGCTTCTTTTTAATTTAAATTATGATAAATAATATTGCAGCTTTTCTCAGTTGCTTTGGTGCATTTTTCGAATCTTTCTTAATATTTGCAAAAAAAAAAGCATGTGCATTTTTGAAAACAATTCATACAAACAGCACCACACGATAGATCACCTGCGAAAGCTTGCAACTTATGTGGAGTTTGTAGAAGTATTTTTGAGAATTTCATTTCTGACTTGAGAAATGCACCAAAGCGACATTAGAATTAGAAAACCGAATTATATAATAATATAACATCATTTGCCTGAATCTAGGTTAAGTTGCATGCTTTGAAATCTGTCATAATTGTAAAACACCTGATTAGATCAAGTGAGTCTTTGGCTGAACATGATTCTTTCATGGACAGTAGTTCCACATGTTTGTACCATGTTATTTGGACAAGAATAAATCAAGTTATGAGGACATGTCTACTTTTAGTTGAGTTTACTCAGTTTGCTTTAGTTCATCCTTCATGAAATATCTGAGTAGAGATAATATGTTTACATCAAGTAGAACCACTGTCCATGCAAGTTTAGAGTTATAAAAACATTAGCAAGTAAGATATAACCTTTCTTTACACATGATGTTAGCTGTTTGCAGTTTAAGGATGTTACTATGTGTACATCAAGCACTAGCACTCTCATTAAAGTTGCTTTTTTCAAATTAAGTATTTTAGACTTTCTTTTAACCAGGTCCTCAACCCAACCACAAGCTCCACACTTCACCACAATGGTAACTCGCACAAAATACACCAATATAAAGTCTTTTAAAATGCCCACATAATAGAGCATTAGACATGAAAAAGTCTCCTTATTATCACTTTTTACTAAAAACTGCATAAAATAACACTTTATTTCAACATTTTCTCTCCCCATATCCAGTCCTGTGCAAAGCATGATGGGAAGCATAAAACTTATTTTGAAGTACTTGATTGAAACATGTTCTTTCAAAATGAAAACTTTATGTTAAACCAGCGAGTTACAGTTTTAAGTCAGTTTAACATGACACAATCATGTTGAACTGAAAAATAGCCAAAATGGCATTAATTCAACATGAATTGTTCAGGTAAAGTGAACAAAACTGAAAATTCATTTTTTTGAGTGCAAGTGAGTCTTTGAAGATTATCAAAGACATTATTTAAATGTTTTTAGATTTTAAACAGCGTTTCAACTGAGATGACATTTCTATAAACCCAGAATGCCATATTATCCAGCAAATAGTTGCCTACTTGTATAATAGTTGTTTTAAGTTCATGTTTATTCACCTGAAAAAAAAAAGTAAAGGTGGAAAAAAGTGTGGTTAACTTCGGTTACCCACAGACGAGGGCTAACTCTCATTAGAAAACCCAGATAGAGTTTCTAAAAGTTACCCAAATGTTATCCACATCGACAGCGGCGAGGAAGAGCTTTTATCCGTCGCAGTGAGCAAACGTCACCTCTGTATCCCACACAGAAACTCTCACCTTTACAAACCTCTCTTCTGACCCGTGAAGCGTCTGTCATTTACTGAAGACTCCAGCGCTTGCTGATGACCTTTATCTGACGCCCTTTTGAGAGAGCTGACATCCATCATGTAAAAGCACTTAAAGGATGACTGCTGTTGACTCGACTCCCAGAGAAGAGAAGTTTCCTCTTCTCTCTGTCGGCTGAAGAGTCCCATCATCTTCTGTCCAGGGAGGTTTATTAACTTATTTTCTTGGTGGTTTTCTTTTTTTATTTCCTTGTTCCTGTGCAATGCATGCACCACACTAAATGCATTTGTCAGGTTAACTGGTAGTTGCTTCAATATTTGTTCTAGCATCTTTAAACATGTCTTATCTAATCAGAACTGAGCGTCTAAATCATTTTTTCTACAAAACTGGAACATGCACAAGTGTATTAATCCATTGCCCTTTTGTGTGCTCACTTATTAATGTTATTATATATTTATTCTGACGAATTTGATGGTGCTTTCAGCTCCCAATATGAGAGTTGACGTCTTTCCTCTCTACTGTTTTTGGGAGTAAAATGTGCAAATGTCTATAGATTCAGATTGGTATCATTTATAGACCTAGTAGAAATAATAATATTTCTAATTTATTTTATTTTAAATATACACATATTTGCACATTTATTTAGTATATTTAACATTGTACTTAATTTACAAAACTTAAACAAATAAATAATTATAACTTAATATGTACAGCATATAAATTAAATAAATATTAAATATACAACTACATGTAAATACATTATAAGTTAATACATCTTTCACATAATTTATATACTTTTCATACTAAATTATATATTTTTATATTATGTCATATTAATATGTGCATTATGCAGAATATTAAATATATTTATATGAATGCATAATGTACTAATAGTTTGCATAATTTATATACAGTACACATTAACCTATAAATGTACATATTTTAGCATTTATTTAATATTTTACGTTACATTTTTACATAATGTCCCTGTAGGCGTTTTTACGCAATGCACCTATATTTGTTTTAACTTATAGATATTGTTTTAATAAACTTAAGGCTGGTTCACACGGCAGGATAATTGGGCCGATTTTAGCCCCGATTCAGCCCTTCCGACAATCTTAGGATGCTCCGATTATCGTAAAATAATCTGATCAAATATTCCTGCCGTGTGTGGTGTGTTAAGACTAATCTCCTCTGCTCGGAAGAATGTCGGGACCGCTCCGATCTCAAATCGGGGATATCCAACATGTTGGATTTATTTTGCCCGATTTCTTCTCGTGTGTGGTGTCCCCCGAGGACAAACAATCACGCAGCCTGTGGACTGTGGCGTGTAGCCAATCAGAAAGCGAGGTGACGAGGCAGTGATAGTACCGGGAAACAAAATCAAAACAGCCGGCGTATATAATATAACAAATACAAATAAAGTCGATGGGCATAACTACATCCACAACTGCAGTCCACCATAGTACATGGAAACTAATATATGAACGTTTATTTCAACGGTTATTAATCTGTGTAGTACGTAACAACATTTCTATGAGATAAAACAACAACTTATCTCCATATCATGATATAGCAAGTATAGTCCATGCTCGCGTCGTCTCCACCTCTTTGACCATCGCCTTTTCTTATTTTTCTTATGTTTTTTTCCCCGTTAAAAACAAAGCACAAACTATGGCCACTGCATCCTCTTCGTCCGCCATGATTGTTTACTCTAAAGTCACGTTTGATCTCGAGGGATTTTGCGAGATTTCCCGTCTGACCTGGGAATGCTCGGGAGTCAAATCGGTTCGTGTGTGATGTGTTGATATTGCCGTGTGGCTGCACACCACACACGGAGCGACCAAAACTGTTAGACCCGTGATTTTTTATCGCCGTGTGTGGGGTCTCTCAGGTTTGGAAAATCTGCCGACAATTTTAAAATCGTCCCGTGTGAACCAGGCCTTACATGATGTGCATGTTCCGTTTCCATCTATTTCTGATCATGTGATCCTCGATTATTATCATTTATCTCTATTAAAGCAAGAGTGCAGTTAAACAAGTTAATATTGCATTCATTTACTGGCTTCAATGCTTTTAACAGGATCACAAAAGCTGTTCATCGCTTATAACAGAGGTTTCTTTTAGGAGAAAGTTAGATGGATGAGATCCGTTTGTTATCCAGATGCACATGGAAGGGAATTTGTTCACCTTACGTACAGTATTAGTCAATTTTAACACTCGCCGAGGCTAATCAGGAATATTAATGGCAGTAAATGTCCTCATGTGAGGGAGACAGATGGAGGGAGACAGCGTGTGTGTTGTGTCTCAGTGTGGAGCAGCTGCTAAAGTCGTCAGGAACAGATCCAGCTTCTGTTGGGATTGATTTTACTGTTGAGGAACGTGTCAGATACTGCGCCGCTGCTTCATCTACTGCAGGACCAATACAGCGCTTCTCTACACAGCAACACACACGTCTTTTATATGTTCACTCATTCAATTATTAGTGCTTAGCAAGTATACTTTTTACTCTTCATTAGGTTTCTTTTTCTCCTCCACAGTACAGGTCAGTCCAAATGGATCATTTCTGATAATTTGTGTAATTTCAGTAATTTTTATTTTATTTATAAATTACAGATTACAGTTTTTATTTACAGACAAATGTTAAATTAACATTGAATGTTCAGTAAAAAAATAACATACGGTAGTAAACATACGGTTAATATTTTACTGCATAACAAAAAAAAAAAAAAAAAAAAGAGAGAAACAAGTCTGGAAATAAATATACCATGCCCTCCACTAATATTGGCATCCTTTGTACATAAACTGTGAAAAACATTAGCATTATTTATCCTTTATAAATTTTCAGAATCTTTCTCTTCTACATGACTAACCGTCCTCAAGTAAATCAGTCGATAAGTCTTGCAGAATGAAATGAAACTCCATGGGTTTAATTTAACACTGCTGACTTCACTTTCTCATAAGAAGCGTCTCTGTTTCCCAGTTTTGGCTCTCAGTTATCGCTTGTGTCCCGTGAGAGATGACTGAACTCTCCAGAACATTAGCAAAGTGAGACTCTGGTGTGGTTTTAGCAGAGGTCAGGTGTTCCCGTGTGAAGGTCAGTCCATGTGTCCGTCCCGTACTCTACATCTGTCCCAGAGACGGAGGGATGATGTGTGTTTTACAGTCCAGTCTCGTGGTTTACACGTGCTTTCTGTTATCTTCTCTACAATATTATATCTTGATTTTTGACCAGGATAATAAAAAAAAAATTACTTGTGAAATTAGTAAAATTTTATTTTATTTTATTTTTATTTTATTATTATTATTATTATTTTTAGAATGTCCTTGTTTCTATATTATACTATATTATGTATGTCTACTTTTCAGTTTGTTTCAAATGTAATTTTGGAAAGGGGAATTAATATATATATATATATATATATATATATATATATATATATATATATATATATATATATATATATATATATATATATATATATATAAAATTTGAAAAATACATTTTATTTAAAAAAATAAAAATATATAATAGTTACATAAATTATTTAAATACAATTAAATATAAATATATATATATATATATATACGATTTAGACGAATTAGACTTAAAATTAATAAATGTCCAATAGTTCAAAAATTTCTAATAAATTTAATTGTATTTAAATAATTTATAATTTATATAATTTTTTTAAATAAAATGTATTTTTCAAATTTTCTTATAAATTAAACTTTATATAAATCATTTATATAAATTATATATATATATATATATATATATATATATATATATATATATATATATATATATATATATATATATATATATATTTTTTTTTTTTTTTTTTTTTTTTTTTTGTGAAATGAAATGAAATGTTCAGTGTTATTTATTTATTTATTTATTTATTTAAATTAGAAAAAATGAATTATTGGAATGATCTGCTAAATCGGACCAGATAACACACCAAATTGAAGAGAGCACATTTTATAAACCCCCACGTGATTCCTAACATACTAAAGAGGTTGTTTTCTGTCTCTTACAGGTAGAAAGTTCATCATAGCCAATGCTCGGGTGGAGAACTGCGCCATCATCTTCTGTAACGATGGCTTCTGTCACATGTGTGGCTTCACGAGGGCTGAGATCATGCAGAAGCCGTGCACCTGCAGCTTCCTGTACGGCCCACACACCAAGAGGCTCTCCATCGCACAGATGGCACAAGCGCTGCTGGGGTCAGAAGAGAGGAAGGTGGAGATCGTGCTCTACAGGAAGGACGGTAGGATTAATCCACAGCGGGCCGCCCTTTCATTACAACCTCTCTGAGTAGCGTGTTTCGGCCTCAGAAGAGGAGCGTTCTGGGTTTAATGCAAGGCGTGTGAATGCAGGTGGCCTTGTGCTGATGTTTTGAGCACAACTGAGTGAACAAATGGCTGTTTTGCTTTGGAAAGGCTTCAGTGGGAGTCTGGTTTGTTTTGTTTGTGCAGTTATCTCCAACTGTTTCAGCTCCACAACTTTGGTTTGTTAAAATGATGTGCCAGAGATCGGTGGCTGGAGAGAAAGATGAAGGGAGGTTTGTGATGTCTATCATGCGTTAGACATCTTCTACTAAATTAACTAACCAGTATTTATATGTGGTTATTTGTTTTTATTTATTACAGTGTTTATTTTTACATTATTTTATTTAGTACATTATTTATATGTAGTATTTATTTTATTTTTTTATTCTAGACATTGCAAGAACAGGTTGCCCTTCAGTAATATATATATTACTGAAGGACATATATCATGATATATATATTATCTCATTATTGCTCTTTAGGGATCTTAACTTGTCTAATTTGGCAAGAACTGGAATCTGAGTTCAGAATCGCAGTTTCTCCTGATTTTTCTGACATACAGCCGTGCCTCATGTTTTGTTTGTCTCTTCTGTTAGCTACTGACTCGACGATGAAACCTGTCATCTATCTGAAACACATACATATGCATCCTCCCACACCCACACACACACACACACCGAATCTAGAATCAGGCCTTGATGACGACACACACTTTGATTCACTCATGCATAATACAGATGGAAAAACCGTGCTGCTCCAGAAACAGGGATTCCGTGAGGATCAGTGAAGGGAGGGAGGAAACTTTCTTTTTTCTTCTTCTTCTTCTCACAAGTGATAACTTTTTGATTTTTTTTTTTTGACAAAATTTATTTTATTAAATCTCATATTATCATAGTTGACATAAATACACCTATTTTTGACCCATGCTCAGTCTGCTTAACTGAATTCAAGCCTATATCTTCTTTTTTATGGATGTTTTCCATAAAATGAAGCTTTCCTCATGCTCCATGGATGTAGTTACTCCTCGTCTTCTTATGGAAGTGCTGGGTGTCATTGAACCTTTTGTTTTAACAATTATAAATAGTAGCCTATCTAAAGGCACTGTTCCACCATTTCTGAAATATGCAGTAGTGAATCCGCTTCAAAAAAAAAGGTCTGTTCAGATTCATTTTACTTGAAAGGTTGAGGGAATGTGTAGGAATTCATGGTACTGCATTGAATTGGTTTAAATCCTATCTTTGTGAGTTGGAGGTTGGGAGTTTATCCTCCTCTTCTGTACCTTTAACTTGTGGTGTGCCTCAGGGGTCGATTTTGGGCCCGCTTTTGTTTTCACTTTATTTGCTCCCTTTAGGCAGGATTTTTTTTAAAGTATAACATTAATTACCATTTTTATGCCAGTGACACACAGGTGTACCTCCCTTTGAATCATGGTGATACTTATGATATACTTTCTTTATTAAATTGTCTAGCAGAGGTAAGATGCTGGTTGGCCGCCAACTTTTAATGATTCTAAAACTAAAATTGTAGTTTTCGGATCTCCAGCATCTATTATACAAATAAATAAAAATTTGGGTTCTTTATATGTGCATTCTCATACTCATGCAACAAAAAAAAAATTGGGTGTGATCTTTGATAATGGTCTTAAGACCATCTGACAAAGACCTTAAGACCATCTGACAAAGACCATAAGACCTTAAGACCATCTGACAAACAAATTAACTCTGTGGTGAAGAACAGCTTTTATCATCTCAGATCCATTTAGAAATTGAAAGCATTTTTATCATCAAGGAATGTGATCCATGCTTGTATTTCCTTTCAGGCTGGACTAATGTAACTCCCTGTATCTTGGTGTAGCTAAGTCCTCTCTTTCATGGCTTCATTTGGTACAAAATTTGGTACAGGCTTCTTACTGGAGCTAGAAAGAGGGAACAGATCTCGGTTGCAGGGTGTTCTCTTGATAGTCTATCTTGTTTTACTGTTCTTTTTTTTTTCTTCATCTTACGTTTTTAGATTTTACAGCACTTTGGTCAGCAGCTGCTGTTTTAAATGTGCTTTAGAAATAAAATGCCTTGCCTTGCCTTCTTCTTCCCTTTCCTGGTTTTGTGCAGCCATTTATCTGGTGTGCTGCGTGTTGGCATCAGCCTTCATCTTGATGGATTGCCCTTTCCTGCTCTCTATTGTCCGTCGCTGATCTGACCGGCACTTAATCAATCACTCTTGAGTTTTACACCCAACTCTGGTGCATTACACATGAAAATAAGACAAAGACGGTGAAAGTGAGGGAAGCTAGCGTGTGAGAAGAGACAGGTTAAGAAGGGCACAACCTAATATTTCCCATGGCACGCTGCCTTCTCAATCTGCTTCATACACTGCTGATGTAGGGCCCTATTAAATGTTTTATTTTTCCCCAAAGTTTGTTTTATTTTTATTTTTTTCCCCGGGCTCTAATTAATTTCCGAGCTCTATTAAGTTTCAGTCATCAAAAAGCAAATTGCTGTTTTAATGATTAAATTAATGTTAGTGTAATATATATAACAAACATTTTAATAAAATTTAACAACAATTTATCAAAATTAATCAAATTCTTTACAGAAATTACATTTATATGGCCTTGTGAAATATGTTGTAGTTTTTCCCAAATTAAATATTATTTTTTCCAAAATGCTGTTTTGTAATTTTGTTCTGGATTAAATTAAAGTTATGTACTGAGTTGAACTTCAAACTTTCATGACAATTTAATAAACAGTTTAATAATAAAAAAAGTGCTCTAAAAGTAAATTTGTCCCACATTAAATTATATTTTTCCCAAATACTGTATTTTCAGTTAAAAATATATATAAACTATATTTAATAGTGTAATTAAATCAAAATGTCTATTCAGCTGAATTAATAAAAAAAATAACAGAAAAACATGTTTTATTATTTAATACAAATGTATTATTCAAAAAGTTGGTAATCAAATGTAGGCATAAAAAGTTGTAATTATTTTAAACAACTTATGTTCATTTTTTTAACAATTTAAATAATCTTTCACAATATAATTAAATAAAGTGGCAAATATTGCAGCATAACAGAACAATTATTTGATATTCCTTAAAAAATTATGTTTTAATAAATTGTATTATTTATTTATTTTACTTTGAGAAGCAAATTCTACCACACAATCAAAATATATTTCTGTCCTGATTTCATCAAGTTTGTAATGAAGACCTTTGAGTTTCAGTGTATTTGAGGATAGTTTTTGCTCTGGAGATGAAGTCCACATGTTCATGTCCTCATATAATGATGCAAGATGCTAAAAACATGTTCACAGAACATAGAAACACAGATGCCGCTCATTCACACAACATGCAGACTTCACATTTTAATAGCAGTGTTTTGTGCTAGATTCACAGACACTAGTTCATTGCATTGCAGAAATCACAGACATTATGAGACATTACCAGCTGCTCTTGGTGTTGAACGAGTTAGAGACGCATCGCTGACATCCAAACACACTCGTAGTGACCCTTTGAGCAGAAACCTGACCTTCATTTCCCCTACAGCGGCTTTGTGATACCAGTTTCCTAAAAATAGGTGGTTTCATTTGCTTGAGTAGTGTTTTGTGGATTATCACCTGCGAGGGATCTCCTCACGTTCACACCATGATTCCTGACAGGAACCTCCTCCGTTTAGAGCCAAGCAATATTTGATTAGCCGGCTCTCTCGGTACAGCACTAGTTTTCATTTATCAATCATAATTGCAGTTCCCTTTCAATACTTCACTCGTACTGCGTCGAAGACGCATATGGGAAAAACCCCCTTTTTCTCCTGAACTGAAGCCTTATTCAATCACGCAGTGAAACTGCACAGCCATTGGATCGTGCAGTGCTATTAAAACAAACCAATGGCTTGGCAGCGGTGCTGCACGAACCTATGGCAGCGAAGCCCGCCAAAGCCCGCCAATATGGGCGGGGAATCTGGCTATATATTGGCCGCTTCGCCACAGGAATTCAGATTATTTCTCCTTCAGCGACGACGTCACATCGCTTCGCTGATCTCCGCTGAACTGCTCGCCGTTGACACGCCTCGCACTGGAACGCGACTGCCGGTCCCCACCGCAGATTCATCGCTTCCCTGCGGCCATCCGGTGAGATATATTGAAAGAGCAAATTTCTCTAAAAGAGCCTTTTTCTACGGCGTTGTTGCAAATGCCGTCTCATCATTGCAGCTCGTGCAGAGCCCCTCTGCACGCTGATGACGGGCACAGCGAGTGTGTCGCGTGCTTGGGGAAACCCCACGCTGACACAGCACTCGCGGGGAATTCATGTTCTCATTGCGAGAACATGAATATCGCCTCTCTGCGCTCGCGAATCGCTTTCTTTTCAGAGAGCGATCTCGCTCCTCGCGCCCTCCCTTTTTCTTCCTCCCGCGAGCCGGCGAGGAAGAAAAGGCGGGGCAGAGGATTAAAGCAGCAGGATGAAAGCGAGCTCACGCCGGCTCAGCCCCCGCGTGCCTCGTTTTCTCCGCCCAGAGGGGATTCCCCAGTCCTCTTTGTACAGCCAGACCAGTGTCCCTCTGCTGCCGCGAGTGATCTGGTTTTGTTTGGAGGGACTGAGGAGGAACTGCTAGAGGACAGCATGTCTCTAGCCGCTTCAGATGCTGAGGAGCTGTCGGGCTCGCCGGACCCCGCCCCCTCGATGTCATCTGAACCAAACCGCTCGAAACTCGGGATGGACGCCGAGCTTATCCGCGTTCTCTCCAGGGCAGTGGATGAGCTGGGTCTGGATTGGTCTCCTCCAGAGGAACCAGCCCGTAGCCGTCTGGATGAATGGTTTCTGCCGGGGCGCCAGCAAGCCCCTCGTCAGCGAACTGCTCCGTTCTTCCCGGAGGTCCACGACGAGCTCACTAAATCGTGGCGCGCCCCCTACTCAGTGCGCCTGCGTACTTCATCTTCATCCGCCCTCACCTCAATTGACGGCGCTGATGAAAGAGGATACGAACGGCTGCCGCCGCTGGACGAGTCTGTGGCCGTGCATCTCTGCCCGCCAGCAGCTATTGGATGGAAAGCCAAGGCCAACCATCCGTCCAAACCCTGCCGTACGACGTCGGCGCTCGCCGGGCGTGCCTACTCATCGGCAGGGCAAGCAGCCGCGGCGCTCCACTCTATGGCGGTGCTTCAAGTCTTCCAGGCCAAACTTCTCGCCGCCACCGACGAGTCTGGCCCAGATGTCGCCACACTCAGGGAGCTGAGAAGTGCAACAGACTTGGCGCTGCGTGCTACCAAGAGCACCGCCCAGGCCATTGGGCGCTCGATGGCTAACCTGGTCGTCTTGGAGCGCCACTTATGGCTCAACCTTACGGAGATCAAGGATGCTGACAGAGCCCAGTTCCTAGACGCACCGATCTCCCCCAGCGGCCTCTTTGGCCCGGCGATAGAGGGATTCGCCGAGCGTTTCACAGAGGCGCAGAAGTCGTCCCAGGCAATGCGACACTTCCTGCCGAAGCGCGCTTCATCTGCTGCCAGTCGCCCCAGACAGGTGCCGATTCGTCAGCCTCCTAAGCAAGCGCCAGCTGCTACCACCGCAGCCCAGCCGGTGAAACCACCAGACGGTATCAGTATCCCAAGCGCATGGGACCCCGGCCCAAGATAGTGCTGGACCCTGCGCCGCCGCCGTCATCCTGATCGACAGGAAAGAAAGAGGAGGGGGCTAAGTCTCGCCACAGCCGGACCACCCCCCAAACTGCCCCGTGTGTTCTGCCGTCCATCTCCAGATGTCGACGAAGTTGTTCCTGCTGCAAACAATGGGCCCTTGTTAGCGCCCAGACAGCAAAGCGCTGTTATAGTGCAAAAAATAAAAAACACACTCCTTCACAAAAAGAGCAGTTCTCCTCACACAACACTCACGAGTGCTATGTCCCCCCACGGCGGTCAATCACTCGAGTTAATACAACCTCTGTCCATCCGGGCCTCACAATGGCAAGCCATTCCCGGGGTATCAGATTGGGTCATGGGAGTAATAAAACACGGCTATTCCCTTCAGTTCGCACGACGGCCACCACGCTTTCGCGGGGCGGTCACCACTTCAGTGCACAACGAGAACGCTCACGTTCTTCGTGCCGAAGTGAAAAATCTGCTGGTGAAGGGAGCTATAGAAATCGTTCCCCCAGCACACCGCGACTCAGGGTTTTACAGCCGTTACTTCCTGGTTCCCAAGAAGGATGGTGGGCTGCGCCCCATCCTCGATTTAAGACATCTGAACCGTGCCCTCATGAGACGGCGCTTCAGAATGATCACATTGAAACAAATCCTCTCGCAAATACGCTCAGGGGATTGGTTCTTTTCGCTGGATCTGAAAGACGCTTACTTTCACATCCAGATAGCCCCCCGTCACAGGCCGTTCTTGAGATTTGCCTTCGAGGGCGTGGCTTACCAATACAAGGTCCTCCCCTTTGGGCTGTCTCTGGCGCCTCGCACGTTCACAAAGTGCATGGATGCGGCTCTCTCCCCTCTCAGGCAGAAGGGCATCCGCATTCTCAATTACCTCGACGACTGGCTAGTTCTAGCTCAGTCAGAGGGGGAGGCATTGGGTTACAGAACTGTGCTCCTCAGCCATCTGGAATGCCTGGGGCTCAGGGTGAACTTTGTCAAGAGCTCACTGTCCCCCAGCCGGCGGATATCGTTTCTGGGAACAGTGTTAGACTCAGTGACGATGAGGGCAACAATGGTGAAGGAGCGCGCTGCGGCTCTACAGCGACTTGCGGCCTCTTTCAAAATAGGTGCTTCTCGACCCCTAAAGACATTCCAGAAGCTGCTGGGTCTTATGGCGGCGGCATCGCCGGTGCTGGAGCTCGGGCTGCTTCGTATGCGCCCCCTCCAATATTGGCTGAAACCACGTGTTCCACCTCATGCATGGCGTCACGGACGCTTGAATATCAAGGTGAGTCAGGACTGTATTTCGGCCCTGACCCCTTGGAGGGACATGCAATGGATGGAACGGGGTGCTCCACTTGGTATGGTTTGCAGAAGGAAAGTGATCTCCACAGACGCGTCCAACAAGGGTTGGGGCGCGCTGTGCGAAGGGAAACCCGCTTTCGGCCAATGGTCGAAAGAGGAGAGCAGGCTTCACATCAACTGCCTCGAGATGATTGCAGTTCAACGAGCCTGCCAGAGCTTCCTGTCAGACCTAAAGAGCCACCACGTGCTGGTCAGATCGGACAGCATGACGGTGGTCTCTTATATAAATCACCAAGGTGGGCTGTCGTCGACGCGTCTCTTCAGACTGACGTCGCGACTGCTGGAATGGACCCAAAGCAATTTGGGGTCCCTGAGAGCAGTGCATCTTCCGGGCAAGCTGAACAAGGGCGCGGATATGCTGTCAAGAAGCGGAGTCTCCTCAGAAGAGTGGAGACTCCACCCGCAGACGGTTCAGAAGATATGGGAGGTCTTTGGCAGAGCGGAAATAGACCTCTTTGCCTCAAAAGACAACTCTCATTGCCCAATATATTTTTCCAAGATCAAGGACGCGTTGTCCCAGGACTGGCCCAACCGTCTTCTTTATGCTTTTCCTCCGGTCCCTCTGATTCCCCAAGTAATCAGGCGGGTCAGGGACCAGAGATGCAGGGTTCTGCTTGTAGCCCCATTCTGGGAAAATCAGCACTGGATAGCCGACCTGTCGCAGATGCTGACTGCAGCCCCATGGCCCGTTCCCCTGAGACGGGACCTCCTTTCTCAGGCGGACGGGACGATTTGGCATCCACACCCAGAGAAGTGGTCTCTGCACATTTGGTCGCTCGACGGGAGCCCGCGGGACTCCCTGAGCGTGTGCTAGACACAATTTCACAGGCTAGAGCTCCGTCTACACGACGCCTCTATGCCTCCAAATGGTCTGTGTTCTCCACATGGTGTTCAGACCATGGTGAGAGCCCGACCTCTTGTGACGTATCAGTGATACTGTCATTTTTGCAAGAGCTCTTGGAGAAGGGACGATCCCCCTCCACGCCCTTATAGCAGGCCAGTCGGTGGGCAGAAACGACTTAGTCGTCCGATTTATGAGAGGTGCCAGACGGCTTCATCCGCCTTGCCCTCCCACCGTCCCTTCTTGGGACCTGCCCACGGTGCTGAGAGCCCTGAAGGGGGCCCCCTTTGAACCGCTACAGTCCATAGGCCTTAAAGCCCTGTCGCTAAAGACCGCTCTGCTATTGGCACTAGCGTCTGTTAAGCGTGTGGGTGATTTGCAAGCACTTTCGATGAGCCCTAATTGCCTAGAATTCGGGCCTAACGACTCGAGGGTCGTCCTGAAACCGAGGCATGGCTATGTGCCAAAGGTGCTCTCCACACCTTTTAGAGCACAAGTGGTCACCCTCTCTGCGTTACAAAACACAGAGGAGGATCCAGGGCTGAATCTACTTTGCCCAGTGAGGGCTCTAAAAGTCTACATAGAGCGTTCTGCACCAATAAGACGATCAGAACAGCTCTTCATATGCTTTGGAAACCGCACCAGAGGGTTACCGGTCTCTAAGCAAAGACTTTCAAGGTGGATTGTGGATGCAATCCAGCTAGCCTACTCTTCTTTGGGCCTGCAAAGCCCAATTGGAGTAAGAGCCCATTCGACGAGAGCAGTGTCTTCGTCTTGGGCATGGTCTAATGGTGTGACTATCGCAGAAATTTGTGAGGCGGCTGGCTGGAGCTCGCCGTCCACATTTGCTAGATTTTACAATCTAGACGTCCCAGCGCTTCATGCTAGGGTACTTTCTGTGTGAAGGTCACCTTCTTGTTCCTCATTTGCATGCTCTTGGCCATTCTTGCCCAAGGCTCAAACTCTACTCGTATGCACTCGGTCCCTTGGCTACTGAGGCGATACGAACACGGGATGATCAGGCTAGGCCAGACGTAACCTCATTGAGCTTATTCTGCCCCTAGTTGCTATTATCATATCTTGGTTTAACAAATCAAGTTTGATTGCGTTGGTCGTCCTCCCTTCTTAGCATGGCGTGATTGAACTGGGTTCCCATATGCGTCTTCGACGCAGTACGAGTGAAGTATTGAAAGGGAACGTACTCGGTTACTAACGTAACCTCGGTTCCCTGAAATACGGGAACGAGTACTGCGTTCCTTGCCATGCTAAAAAGGCTGCACAACTCAGTCGTCGCTTCAGTCGAAGTAACCTGAATTCCTGTGGCGAAGCGGCCAATATATAGCCAGATTCCCCGCCCATATTGGCGGGCTTTGGCGGGCTTCGCTGCCATAGGTTCGTGCAGCACCGCTGCCAAGCCATTGGTTTGTTTTAATAGCACTGCACGATCCAATGGCTGTGCAGTTTCACTGCGTGATTGAATAAGGCTTCAGTTCAGGAGAAAAAGGGGGTTTTTCCCATATGCGTCTTCGACGCAGTACTCGTTCCCGTATTTCAGGGAACCGAGGTTACGTTAGTAACCGAGTACGTTATTATTGATCATATCTGTGTGTTAATGTGATAGATTACAGTTTAATAGATGTTTATGGCCCTGTTGTGAATGATGATTAGTGCATGGTTTTCTAAAGGAAAACGATGTTAACATATATATATATATAAGTTTTATATGTACTTTAATATATATCTGTATCTAAATAAAATAAAGTTTTAAGAGAGTTTTTTTTAATCTAAAAAGTATTTAATTAATTATTTAATGAAATTTTTAATTATAACTATTATTTAAAAAAAAAAAGTATAACTTATAAAAAAAAATAATTTATTGCTGGTAAACTTTCACATGTTATATATAATTAATATATATATATATAATATATATATATATAATTAGTTTTTTCCATGTTATGGAAGTTTCATATTCATATACACAATTGTGTTATTAATATAATAATAATAATATGTTTATTATACATATAATTTTATTAATAATATTATACACATTTATCAGATATTATGTTATACATAATTCAGTAACAAATATTTATTGTATATTTTATTATTATTTATTTATATATTAAATATGTATCATACTCAAATAATATTTGATCATTTTTGATCTATTATTAAATAATTATTGTACTCAAGTCATATCTGATAAGCTGTCTTTGTCCCCAGTTCCTCATCTTTCTCTGTTCAGTATATTGAGTTTGACACAGTTGTAGTTATTGATCATATTTCGACCTGACTGAGATAAACTACCAACTAAACGTGAACAGACTCTTCTTGTGAAGCTTATTCACAGGCTATTGTGAGTCTTGAAGGGCTTACAAAAGCGTTTTCTGTGCAATATTGAAAGAACAAGCTGAAGGAAGTGCTGACATGTGGTCCTGAGCGTCCGCTTTGACAACAGACCTGACCCGTGCCATCCATGCCAATGAGTCTCGGCCTCTCACGGCTTCATCCTGACATTTACCATTCCCAGAAATCCACGCATGAGCCATTTGACTTTCATCTCACACTTCTTCTACAAGATTCGTGTTGATATGATCCAGAACCACAGGTTTTAATTCAGAACATGGGAAATGAGACGAGACTTCAAAATACACGTTTCTAAATGACATCTTCTATCTCTTTTTATTCAGTCACAGTGATGGCAGGATGTTTTGTCCATATAAGGGATTTCCTGGAGTGTCATCAGTTCTATTATTTCTGTGATGCATGTGTTGAGTTTCTGCGTGAGAGCGCCCTCTGGCTTCCAGTATGAATGAAACAGACATTACATGTGTTTATAGCGCTATATGATAATCTGTGTTTTGCTAGATTTTTTGATGTTGTTAATTTGTTTTAAAAATCTTGCTGCAAGGCAAAGAACTTGCAAATTTTCTCAGATCTCAGTGTCTCTCTCTCCCAAATCAGTCCCATCAATCATAAAAGTGTTCTGGAAAACTCACCAGTGGTGACACTTTTGACAAGTCCCGCCTACTCAGACAGGAAGTGGCCGTTTGACAGACATGTTAGGTGACCAACCACATTTCACTTTTGTATGTGATGTGTAAATCAGATCAGTGGATGTGTCTAAACTTGATTTGAGTTTCCAAACAGCTCAGTATTTTCCCAGAAGAGCTATTATTACACCAGAACAGACATCAGATCTCTGCAGATAATGTGACATGCGGAAATCTCATTTCATCAGAAGCTCTGAGGGCTTCTAAACACACATACGCTGATTCATGCATTTGTGTCTGTTTTCTGTCACAAATTGAACTAACGGTGACACATAATTTCTGCAGCTTTAATGTAGGCTGGCTTTATTAGTTTATTAATGATTTTCAGTCTGTGATACACACACACACACACTTGGCTCCGTTCTTCATGATCCAGCAATCTCCTGCTTCAGTCGCCTAGAGACCCATCTGCACTAAAAATTAAGATATTCATTCATAACCGGAGAACAAATGTGACAGATGCAACCAAGCGTGTTCGTATCTTTCACAATACCTCATTTAAATAAAACCTCATTTATTGTACACATTTTTTAATGTTTATTTCTAAAGTAAATATATCATATGTGTTCTACTTCTTCAGGTTTTTCATGTCCTTGCATCACTGTGACTGTAACAAACCTGAAGCTGATGGGATGCAAAACAGCAGAACTAAAACAAATTGAAATCCAAAGAAATTCTAATGACACATTTTTAACAAGAAAAGCAAAGTTTGAATACTAGTTTGAGAAAGTTTTTTTTTTTTTTTTTTTTTTTTTATATATAATAAATTGGGCCCTTTGAATAATTGGCCCATTTGAAATCCATTTATTTATTTATATATATTTTTTCTTCTACTTGTTTCCCTGTTTTAATTTTTAGCATTACTTTTTTTTTTGTAATAAAAAAGCATGCATAATTAACTGAAATCACTGAAAAACGAAATTACAACAGTTTTTGACAAGAGTTTTGGACACTAAGTGGACACCCGAGAGACAAATATTTTTATTTTTATTTTGTTTTGGTAAAGTTTAAATGAGCGCAGCTGGAGAGGGCATGTACAGCACAAGACGTGTGTAATCGAGCGACTGCACTTGCACCCTAGCGAGGGTCTCACAGCACAGTGGCATGGGTTCACACTCCTAATGGATCCCTCACAACACCATCACGACATCAACGGATGGAAAAACACAAAAAGAGAGAGAGCATAGAGAAGCACAGAGAGCAGGAACATTACCAGCAAGTGCACTTGGTTTTTTCTGCTAATAGTGCATTAAGAGAAGTGACCATCACAATGAGAGAGACAGATGAAGAGAAGAGGAGAGAGGAGAATGTTTTGTGCTGTTTTGTCTGATGGAAATACATTAGTGGCTGCCAGTCATTTCACAGTTATTCACAAACACGTCCCTGTCCATTTATGCATGATGAATTCACCAAGTGAAGTTATTCGGGATGTAAATGCGTCAGTGACTATAGGCTGAGTGCTGGTTCACAATGTCTTTGTGTCTCAGTGTTGTCGTTCTCATTCGAGGCTCATCAGGATAAACAGAAGCACTTCAATCACTTTCTAAAATGTCTTTCATTGCATTCGAAATATCAAATCAAGTTTCAAGTCTGCATCAGTGCTTCACTGACGTTCATTTTTCTTCACCGTTTATGAAGTCTCAATGTTTTAGTAATTTATAGAGGATGTATGAATGAATATATTCATATCTCATATTCATATTTAATAACCGCCACCATAGTGATGCTCCTTTTCATATACTGAATGCATAGGTGTTTTGAAAATAGCTACATTTCATTATTTACTTCTTGTTATTTTGATTATTTATTTATTGAGTATGCCGATGACACATTTTGTATGTTTTCCAGAAAATAATAGCAGACTTGCATTTTATTATAAGCAGCAAAACTACATTTCCCATCATTCCCTGGGGCAGTTTTATTTAGTTGTATTAAAAGCATGGATACAGCATCAGTCATGCCTAATGCATTGTGTTTTCTCTTTATTTTGCTGAAGTAGTGTTAAAAACTTCCTTTTTGTGGCCATCGAGTGAAAAAGAGAAAGACAGAAGAGAATTATTTTCTAAACGTTTAAGAAGAAACGTCCTGATACTGATAATCTCGAACACCACTGTGTCTTAAAACTGACGAACTTCGTGCTACGTGCTCCTGTCCTCATCGTGTTCAACACAAGCCCGTGATGACCCTGATGACCTCACATCGCTCCAGTTGTGTCTGTTTCGGGTTTCTGTCTCATCTTCTGTCTCACGTGACCCGATGGTTATCACTTTCCATGTTCCAGTATCTGCCCGGCTTCTCGTCTATTCACAGCTGCACTCGTCTGAGAAAAGCAATCCTGTTTTGTGAGACTGTGGAAGGTGTTTTCTCCTCGTCTCTGTCCTGGCGCTGGTTCAGAGAGCAACAGTGACGAATGTTTCCTCCTCCTTGAATGCACCGCAACAAGCGAAAACATGAATGTTTATTCTAAATATGAGCGGTAATTCATTAATAAATACCAAAAATGATTAATAAAAATAGTTTCTGAACTAGTCTCATTAAAAATGGACTGTATTTCTATTTTAGTATTTATGTGAGCACTTTTTTTTCGTAACCAAGTTTTCTTCAAACCAAGAATAATAACTCTTACTATATATTTAGCTTTTTTTGATTATTATTAGAATTTCTTACATTTTAGTTTCAGACAAAATTATAGAAATTGTACAGGCTTTTATAATTTCTATTGTTTTTTTTATGGGTAAACGCAACTTTCTTTTAATTACTATAACTACTGTTACTTTAATTCAATTTACAGTAGTCTTGTAGTAATTTTAGTGCCTCGACTTCAAACTTATTTGGTTGCTTAAATATTTTTAATTTTATTTCTTCTTAATTTCAGTTACTGGAAGTGATTTTTTAATATTTTTTATTTATTTTAGTTTAAATAATAACAGCACTGGCCCATAAACAACACAAAAAACAATATGGTTGGAATCACTTTTATTGCTATTGTTTTTATTTTCCAGCTGATGAATGATAAGAACAAATTGTCTGTTGATGTGAGTGCTATCATAGTTATTGTTATGATTATCATTCTTGGCGTGAACCGGCTTTAGCTTCATCAGATCTGCTCTTAAGTGTTCGCTGATTAAATACTTTGTCTGATTTGTGATTCTTTGCGCTTCAAGTAAGAGCTGAACCACGCTGAAATTAATTTTACCATCTTTACCATACCTCAGACTTCTGCTCCGATGATTTAATATCTCTGACTTCTGATCATAAACCAAATGTGGTCTTTCTATAATGTCTCGTTGGGAAACAGGCGGATGTTCGGCTAAACGTTTTTGCTTTCCTCCACTAACAGCTTTCCATTAACAGTATTTACCGGAGGTTTCCATCGAATCACACGGGTCTGTTTCCCTCTGCGACGCGTACTGAGGAGATGCATTAACTGTGCTGAGCGGCTGCTTGTATGCCACAGATACGGAGAATAACAGAGAGAGATCGTATGAAACTAGATTCGTTCATATTTTCAGGATTCGCAGCGTTTATTTGAAACAGAAATCTCTTGTAACATTATAAATGTCTTTACTACGGAAGTTCTAAGCGGCCATGCATTATATATTTTTTTCCTTTTTGTTTTCTCGTTATAACGACTTATTTTTCTCGTTATCTCGACATAACGAAGTTCGTTTTCTCGTTATAACGACTTATTTTTCTCGTTATCTCGACATAACGAAAGTTAATTTTCTCGTTATAACGACATGACAGTTTTACTGTTGCTATAGTAACGAACTCAACTTTGACAGGCATCTGATGGACACCATGCAGGCGCTCTTACTGTAGCCTATATTTCGCCTAGGTAATAACGTCTACAATACTGTATATAAATAAAGGCTGATCAATCACTGTTGATTTTTCCAGAGACAGTACAACGAACGTTTTGTTTTTGTAATTAACATGTTTAATGGCAACACCGCAAAATTAGAGCTGCTTGGATTAAACTCACTTTTCATTTTCCCTTTATTTGAAATAAAATTATATATAATTTGTCATTTGTAGTAGTCATTATATGATGTGGCAGATATCATGTGTGTTACAAGCTTCTGTTTGAAAAGAGCGTCCATGTGTACGTGTAGTGTGTGTGTGTGTGTAGAAAAAAAAAAAAACGATTACAACATTATAGAACAAAACTGAATTAAATAAGCCTATGGATTTTACATATATATCACATTTCTCATCAATATATTTAACAATAAAGATTAGTAATAAGGAAAAGAAGCACATCAGCCTGCATCGTTAAATCCCGTACTACTGTAGATAAACAGAATACAGTGACGTCAACCTTGGTTTTGATAAGCAGTTATTTTATGACACAGAACGCGTTGGTGAAACTCATGCATCTAGCAGGAACTTAATACACAAAATATTCATATTGATTCAAGCATTTAACATTTATGAATTAATTAAATGTCAGTAATGAAGACTGCACAAATTATAGCGATCACGAGGAAGGTCCGCGTACAGTAAAGTGGATAGTGTACAACACCCCATCAGTTATATTCAGGTCTATAGTGCCACCTGCTGGTGCAGTTTTGTAACTTCTTAGAGAAAACTAAGTCGTTATAACGAGAAAACGAACTTCGTTATGTCGAGAAAACGAGAAAATGAAGTCGTTATAACGAGAAAACGAACTTCGTTATGTCGAGATAACGAGAAAATTAAGTCATTATAACGAGAAAACAAGAAGAAAAAATATTATAATGCATGGCCGCTTAGAACTTCCGTACTTTACTGTCACTTGAATGACTTGTTTGTTTCTACGGTGTGGTGAAGGTGAAGATTGTAGTGGTTTGTTGACTCACTAACTCCACTAATGGAGCTCAAAGAGCCAGAGACGACTGGATGGAGTGAACTAGAAAACAAAGGGAGGAAATTAAGGAAGTAATAGAGAAAGAGACAAGGTTGGGGGCTTTAAAAGCATGTGGTTTAGCACAAATGAAAGTGCTGCCTGATGGCATTAGTGTGAAGATCAGTGCTTCTCCATCCCAATCCGCTCATTTCTAACCGAGTCACAGATGGTGTAGCTCCATGAGAACACATCTCGCACGCTTTGAGATGTGAGGTGCGTGTTCACAGGCTGTTCGTGGTCCTTTAACAGACAGCATCTGGCCTTCGTGAGCATTGAGTCGTCAGTATTGATGATATCCACCCAGACAAGTCTGCTCAGTTTTGCATGAACTCTGTTTAGTTTTTAGTCAACATGAAATCAATCTTGACTCCTCGGTGCATGCTGCTGGTTTTGTTATGCATGATCCAGGAGTCCACGTTACTCCATATATCACCATATCGGTGCGGAAAATAATGCTTCAATATTTTAGTTATTGACTCTAACTAACTATATTGTTATTTGTATATGATTCTCATTCAGAGCAGCCGTGATATGCTGATATATTATGTTTTTCCTCCTCCTTCTTCTTATTTTAATAACATTATTAATAACAACAAACAATAATACTAATAGAATTAGTAGAAATAGAATAATATATAACAAAAATTGCATTTTATTATAGTTAATAAAAAATATTAATAGCGGAAAAACAATAATATTGTTTTTTATTGTTGTGATTATAATTATTATTACTATTAGTAGTAGTAATTGTAGTATTAATAATACAGACAGTTGTTATTGCAACAATAATAGTAATGATGATGATAAAGATGATAATACTAATAATAGTGGAAACAATTATAATTATTATTATGCAATGATATAATATAATATAATATAATATAATATAATATAATATAATATAATATAATATAATATAATATAATAATTAAAGTAATAATAATAATACTTATTATTATTATTATTATTATTATTATTATTATATTATTATTATTATTATTATACTAAAAAGAAATATAAATATACATTTGAATACTACAACTACTAATTATTCTATAAATAAATAATAATAATAATTCAAATACCAATTATTATTATTAAATAAACATTTCCAAATAGTATGAATAATGCATATATATTATATATATATATATATATATATATATATATATATATATATATATATATATATATATATATATATATATATATATATATATATTCATCTGATACAATTATTTTTATCTTAAAGAAAAAGGCTGAAAATGTAATCTTTTACTAAACCTCATGCAATTCCTAACCGGAGCACAAATGCAAATGTTTATCCCAATTCTCTTTGTTCTGAAAGCTGTCCAGAAGGTTTTTTATTTAATTTTTTCGAATGTGCCTATTCTCATAATATATCTTGCCTTTCTACTCATGTAAAATGAATGCACTTCCATCTGTAGTATTGACTGTTGAAACCTCAAAGCCGTTTTGGGTTTTTACGAAATGCGTCTGAACCACTGGCTGGAATTATTCCCGTTCTATTATTCATGTTAGTGACCCCAGCAGTCATCCGTAGACCCTCGGTCCCACAGAGACCCGCCGATCAAACAGGTGTGGAGCGGCGTCCTCCGAAACTCCTCAATTATTCATCCATCCTTTCACTTCTCTGGTATGTGCTGCTCATTACAATGTGCTGAACGTTTGATCGAAATGTCTCGGTTTCACCTCCCATCACGGGACACTAATCCACCGTGACACGCGCTTATTCTCCATCAATACATGATGTAAGAGCGTAACCAACTCATGCACCGCTTCCATTAAAAATGATCAGATTCCACACAGGAAAGGTCAAATGTCACCGTCTAGAGGAGGACATAAATGTTTTATATTTCAAGGCCAGTTCAGGATCATAAAAACAGGGTCTTGCAACTAAAAAGGACTTCAATCAGAGCAGAAAGTCTTAAATTCATAAAGTCATTGCATTAATTAAATGTTGCATGCACTGCAAAATGAATATCTGAACTCCCTTTAATCAAGATGTGTTTACTGGCGATTCAAAAATGTAAACAAAAAAAAAACAAAAACAAAATATATTTTAGTTTGGAATGAAAACTTGTTTTGCCTTTGAATTTGAATTAAGTTTTTTTTTTGTTTTTTTTTTTTGTTGTTGTTTTTTTTTTTGTTTTTTGAGCCCAGTGGCAGATAAATTAATATCATCCTCAGTATTTTGGTTTTGTTTTCCAATACAGAGCATTTTTAAAACAAGATATTTATACTTGAGATGCAAATTGAACAGATGATGCAATTTTGAACATAATTAAATGAGTTTATGCTTGAAACAAGAACAATCAGTCATTGAACTAAAGTTTTCTGAGCAGATTTGCAGATTTGTAAACTTATTTAATTTTTATCAATTTCTCATAAAACAAGACTTCTCAGTTTAAATCATTTTGCTTCCTGATTAAATGCATCTTGATTTAAGAATATAAAATACTGATGAAGAAAACTTTTTTGCACTGTTTTCCGAACGACCTTACAAGTTTTGTTTCGTAAAAACGTTGAAGTCTTGCTAATGCAATGCATTTCAGTTTAGAGACCATACTGATGTACTGTATTGTGTTTCATTCAGTTTATTCCTTGCATTTTCTTTATTTTGTCTCAAATTGGTTTTAAAATGTCAAAAATGTACCTTCATAAAACGCTGATTGTAATGAGAACCAGAAGTCAGTTTAGGCACCCATCATATTTCAAGGTAAAGTGAGTCAACAAATGAAATTATAAAAATAAAGACTGTTATCGAACAGGTTTCTTAAACATGTGCTTTTGGATTATTGGCTCAACCAATGGTGTGTGTTTGAGGCAGGGCTTTTTATTCGCCTGACCAATTGCAGAAGGGGACTGTTTTTTGAAAACAAACCTGATTTTGGAAATCCGCTTTAGCGTGACTAGTTAATCAGAAATGACACACTTCACATTGGCAATCCGACTTAGTGAATGTACAGCACTTCTATTCTTTCATATTGATTTGAAATGAAGTATTGCATCTATTCTGACCAACTATAAATCTCCAAATGTCTGTTGGTGAAGTGTCAATCCATGCATTTTTTTTACGCACTAATTGCGATAAACTTGTGTATATTCTGTTGCATCTGGTCCATGCACGAGTGCATGCGCCGCATCTGTCGTCGCAGGTTAAGTGTGTTGTGTAGGATGCACCGTTGAGCGCTTTGTGAAGCTAATTGCTTTAATCGGGACACCAGGTGTACGTTGAGTTCATGACGCATTACACTGCTGACCTGATCACGGGCCACATGTGTTTACATGGGCAGGAAATTGTATTTGTGGTGCAAGAACAGCATCAGTAGATCATTATAGACTTTAAAGGTGAATATGTATGTTTATGTGTTTACAGTACATGAGTTCTGAGCTGTGAAGTTGTTTAAATCATCCTTTTGAGATGGGACTACTTTTCCAGGCGGATGAATTCCTGGTGTTACCAATGGGATTCCTCATGGGGCAACCTTTTTAACTCAATAATCGGCAATATTTAAATCCATTTTTGGATAATCAATGCAACTTTTTTATTGATTGCAATGTTAATAAATCATTCACCTTTTGGTTCTTAACATGCATTTGTTTTGATTTGTAAGTATTTTAAAAAGTAGTTCCAGTAGTTGTTGTAAATGATAATAATTTCACTTGTATAGCTTGTTACAATGTTAACTGATATCAGTTAAGACCGATGTAACGTGGCATCAGTGACGTCAAACCCGTCTTCACACGCCACATTTATTTACACTCAAACGAAGCAGATCTGAGAGCTGTGGCAAATGAGAAGATCTTTAATTACTGATGCATTCAGCTGAGATTCCTCACACAAAGCACAGAATACTGAGGGAAGTCTTCAGCGTTTGAGAAAATGATGACATCATACTTTCGAAACATTGTTTATTCATTCAGACTGAGGGACGAAAGTTGGATTTGTAGTTATTTACTCTATGCCAAATCTTCACTCTTCAGTCTGTAATCTTCTCTCTGGTTTGAGATGAAAAAGCCATGCTTCTCCAATGCGAATATCGATTTCCTGTCTTTTAACGTCTGCTTCCTCATGGCTCTCTTTTCAGGCTTTGGCAGCATGCATTATTCTGTAGGCCCAGCCCGTCTGGATTCGGTGTGTATATATACACCGCTCGGTGTCTGATAACACGGCTTCATCTCCTTAATGATTCCAGTCAAGAAGGCATCGATCGGGAAAAACATCAGCTTAATAACACACACGCCTCGAAGCGGCCCTTTACGAGATCTTAACAAGTCAGGAACTTGGCTGAACCTTTGGAAGGAAAGATGGATTCGGATTCGGGCTTGAAACCCTGTCACTGGTGCAGGGTTAGGGTTTCTCCTAATTGCTTTTACCCACTGCTCGCTGTTTCACCTGGATGCATTTCTCCATTCATTTTTAATTCCTCGCTCTACACACATTTGGCCACTGAGGAACTTCAAGTGCATTGCCAAAAACAATTTGGCATCTAACACAAACGGCTTTCTGTAAGAAAGGCAAAAAGGTTGAGATGGGGCTCGCTGAAATTATAATGATGAGTTTAATTATGTGAGGAATAACTGATGGTGAACAACTGTTAAAGCTTAAGTGGAATGGCTAATAAATCTCAGGTGTGTATTTTCAACAATTGAGGAAAAATCTAAAAAGATATATTATAGATATTAGTATAAAATATGAGATAAAATATATTAAGAATCTATAAAATATATTAGAAATAATAATAACAAATTGAATAATAATACATTTTGTGTATATATATGTGTGTGTGTGTGTGTGTGTGTGTGATACAAACATAATAATATTGCATACAAGTATAATATTTAAAATGTTTTTTGTATTTTTAAACTTTATTAATGATATACAAATATTTAAATGTAATTATAAAACACTAATAAAAAGCAAAAATATATTATAATATATATATATATATATAATTCAAAAATATAATTTTATATATTATTAATAATGTTTAATAATAAATTATATTTTAAATATTGTGGATTTATATTATATTATTATAATAATGCCTTGGTTTGATTGCAATTTTGTAAAATAAATAAATAAATAAGATTTTCTCTACTGTCAAAGAGAAAAGGAGATTAACATCAGATATTGTTTTGCCCACAATTCCCTCTCGAACCTAAAAGCTTCTTCTGAGCACAGCATGGACAAATCTGATCACCGAGGTTTCCAGTAACCGTGAGCTTTAGCGTTCAATCATTATTTTCCTTCTCATAACATTTCACACTGATCAAAATCACAAGCACACAGAAACAGAGCTGTGATTTGTCACAGTGGCATTTGGCCTGAACTTCCATCAGCACCCTACACAGTGAAGTGCATTCTGGGAAGGGCTTCTTCTTGAAGTATACAAGTGCTGCTGCCTTAGAATCTGTAATTATGTGTCAGAGACAGACCGGTGTCTTTGATTGACAGGTGAGTGGTGACCTGTTGTGTGCTCATCTGCGTCTGTCACATCATCAGCTCGAGTCCTTCATCAGCACACATGAAGGATCTATTCAACACTATCAGCTCACCAGAAGACAAACGTCACTAGAAGAAGTGAAGGAGAGCTAATGCTAGTCAGTTAGCCTGGATTATTTATTCTGTGAAGTGGCTCTCATTCGTTTGCTCTCTCCCGTCACTGCTGGGTTATTAGACCTTCCTTTCTAAACCCCTTCAGTTCCCAAACGCCAGTGAGACTCTATTAACACCCATTCGCTCCTAATCACAGGCTTTCAGAGACGTCACCCCCCACCCGACGGGTCACCCCCAACACTGAACCGCTCCATTAGTCTCTAAATCACATTAGAGTCCCAGGAAGAGCCTCTGATTGAATTTGAGACGCGCTGCTCGGCCGTGTGTTCCCCACCGCTGACAGACGCTCACAAGCGTGTCCAGCTTTAGCGGAGGACTGGGAGTGTGTGTCTCCTTCAGGTCCTCTGCACACCAGCAGCTCTTTCTCTATGCTCATGCATCTTTTTAGCTGCCCTGCTGTCTGCTGCCTACATAGGTAGCTGCCTTCTAAGTGCCCTAACCTTCATGTACCCTTGTAAATGATTCATTAGTTCTCTCTTGTTTCCAATTCAGCAAATCAGTCTGTTTCAGAGCTGAAAATCCCATTCAGTTTCTTCATAGACAAACAGGGCTGCATGGTTTTAGGAAGTAATTTAATTGCAATTGTTTTGTTTTTTAAATGCACAATTAAAAAAAAAAATGCACACACACAAAAAAAAAGAAATAAGTTTTTCATTATATAAAAAAAATGCATCGCAATTTCCATACAAATATTGTGCATCAACATTGATAATAATCAGAAATGTGTCTTGAGCAGTAAATCATCATATTTTCATGATTTCTGAAGATCATGTGACACTGAAGACTGGAGGAATGATGCTGAAAATACAGCGGAGCATCACAGAAATAAATTACACTTTAACACAGATTCACACAGAAAACACTTATTTTGAAAGGGAATATTTTTTCACAGTATTACTGTACTTTTGTGAAATAAAAGCAGCTTTGGTGAGCAGAAGAGACTTAGTAGTAAACATCTTACCAGATTTTAAATGCAGTCTTTCAGTGTCATGAATAAACAAAGTGTTATTTCAGAACTGGTCTTAAATGTGTTCTCTAGAAACAGTTTTTGTGTCAGTACTGTAGTGACAGTGAGTCTGTGTTTTTTATTTTTCTATTTATACATCATATGAAATCTAAATAAATTATTTTTCAATTGATGAATGGTTTGTCTGAGATACAACTATTTGAAAATCTGGAATATGAGGGAGCAAAACAATCTTAATATTGAGAAAATCATCTTTAAAGTTGTTCAAATTAAGTTCTTAGCAATGCATATTACTAATCAAAAATTGAGTTTTGATATATTTACGGAAGGAAATGTACAAAATATCTTCATGGAACATGATCTTTACTTAATATCCTCATGATTTTTGGCATAAAAGAACAATCAATAATTTTGACCCATGCAATGTATTTTTGACTTTTGTGCTCCAGGGTCACAAATATATTATATTGCATTATTTGTTATTTAAATACTATTTAAAATAGAATTTATATCAATAAGAAGTGTGAATAAATATAAATAGAATATTAAATAAATACTAAATAAGAATAAACTGTATTTTTATCTTTAATTTAAATTTTTTATAATTCCAATATTCTTTTGTATTGTAAACATTTTTTAGTGATTTTTTGTGCATTTTTTTGTGATTTTATGTGTTTGTTTGTTTGTTTTTTGCATTTTTTATTGTTAATTTATCAATTTAGCTTTTTTTTTGTTTTTTGTTTTTTGTTTTTTTAGTAATTTTAGTACCAAACCTTTATATGTTATTGTTGTTGTTTTTATGTTGAACACAATTTGTGTCAAAATGAATAAAAAGGACCATAAATGTATCCTAGCGAGCCATAATGGGCTTTATTTCGAGTCTTATGAAGTAATATGTTTTGATATGATTTTATTGTATTTTTGCAAGTTTATGATCTACTTTAAAGGAGCTTTTTGGAGCTTGTCTGCTGTTGCATTAAGGAAATAAACTGCTTGTCATTGTGTGTGCTACAAATGAAAATAACTTTGGATTTTCCCTGGCTGCATTTGAACTGTGTCCCAGATGAGCGAAATGAGCAAATAATGACAGACTTTTCATTTCTGACAGACTTATTCCTTGAACTTGTTAACGGAGATGTCATCTGGTGATGAAATGCATCTGTACTGGTTTGTTTATATGTGTTAAGCGCATCTGTGTGTGTTTGTGTGCAGAATTCATCCATCACTCTTTATAATGAAGGCACTTTTACGTTTAACAGCAACCTAAAGCTTGTTTGTCATCTTCCTGTTCCTCTGGCGGTGAATGAGCAGAGAATAAAGTACAGAAGTGGCTTTCTCCAGAGACTAATGGGTAAAGAAAATGATGCAGTGTGATTAAAACACCTAGATGTTGTGTTTGACGGGTCATCGTGCTCTCACACAACCAGAGAACAGCTCCATCATGTTTTATGTTCAGTAGAAGATGACAAATGATGCATCAGTACTATTTTGGAGAATTTGTATTTTATAAATGCCCTGATGGATGAGACTGTCCATTATGTCTCATGCTTGTCGAGACTGCTGATGTTTTGAATGTCATCTTTGTGGACGTTTCACTTTGGCTGTGAGATATGGATGCAACAGACATCAGCCAATCACCTCTCAGGATTTCTAGCACAGCTTTATCATTACCAGAATTTGGGAAAAAATGGTTTGTGCAACATTTAAGCATCTCACTTCCTGCGTAGCAACCATCATGAACACCCTAGCAACATCAAAACACCTAGTGGAATGCTATTTGTTATTTTACAAAGTTTTGAATTAGCTTTTATTTTAATATTTTCAATTTCCATTTTAATCTCCGTGTTTTAGTACATTTAGCTTCCATTTATTATTTTAGTTTTTGTAAATAGATGTAAAAAAAAATCTAATTTTATTTATGTTTTATAAGTGTTATGCTTTTCAATTAATATATTTAGTTTAATTTCTCTAAATATTTTAATATTAAATATTTTAATTATTAATATGAATTAATTAATCAATTATTAGATAGAAATAATATTTAATAATAATATTTATGAATTACTATATTTAGTTTTGGCTTTTGTTAACAATAAATTAAATTGTTAACTTAAACTTATAGTGCTCGTGTTCTTGTAATTATTATTATGATTATTATTATTTATTTATTTTTGCAAATTGCAGTCAATTTGATTCAAATCACTTTCTGAAACCCAGATCTTCTAGATATTTTCTTACGAGCTACACAAGTTATTATGACTCTTTTTCACAAAATGCATGCAACAATGTTGCATGTCTATTTCAAGTCCTGAGTCATTTCTATATTTATCTATAGAATTAACGTCATTCTCATGAGCTAAATATTTTCTTACATTTCAATTATTTATTTTTTATTTTTTTGCACAAACCATCAAATGAGAATATAACGCACGAGTCATTCGAACTGCTCTCAGGATACTCTTATGGTAGTTTTGTGAGGTTCACCACACATTAATTCAGTTCCTCTCTCCGCACCGAGAGATAACATCTGTTAATAGCGGACAGGGTTATAATTAGGATTGTGCTGATCGCAGCCATTAAGTGTCTTTAATTATTTAATTGACTGTTATTTATGTCTGGCTCATCCAACACACACACACACACACACACACACACACACACTGATGGACCTGATCATGCGGCTTTCCCTGATCTCACAATCCTGAAATGATGCACAGTTTGGCCTCAAAAGATTTCTGCTGTTTTCAATCATTTTAATCTATTACCGGATTATTTTTATGGGTTGACTTCACAAAGAAAGTCATAGTTTCCTCCCAAATACTTTTATATTGAAAAAAGAAAGCTAAAAATGCTATATATATTTTTTTTCATATTTTATATTCATTTAATAAAAGTAAATGAAAAGTAGTATTATTAGTAGTAGTAGAAGTAGTAGTTTTTATTAAATTGTGTATATAATAAAATGTATATATAAAATATATAATAAATAAATTAAATGTATAACATGTGAAAAAAAATATCTAGAATTATTTATTATTAATACTATATTAATTCTATGTTATACATTTAATTTATTTATTATATATTTTATATATACATTTTATAATATATTAAAACATTCATTATGCATTTCAGTAATTTATATTTAAAATTAAATTAGTGAAATATATTACTTCTTACTTTTTGCTTTTTAAAATTTGCATTACAGTACATCATTTTTTTATATATAATTAATTGACTTTTCATCTGAGTGTGGGATGAAGTATGACCTGTGAATGTCTTGAGCTTCACTCTATGAGTTTATTGATGATAAAAGGTAATAGTGTGATAATGTTCTCACGGTCGTATATTGCTCCTGGGCGGCAGATTTCTGTCCAATAATAACCGTCTCACACAATCATCTGACTGACACTGCTCCTGCTGCGGTTGCCAGATCGAGTCATAAAAAAAACATTTCAAGGTCGAGTAATAATTTCAGTGAGTCTAAGTCTCAGTGCCTTCTCAAACAGAGCTTTTTGGAAACTCACTGGAATATAAAATCATAGAGAGTACTTTTATCATACATCTGTGCTATTTTTGTTTCTTTTTTGGACTCTGGTCACCATTTGCTTTCACTATATGAAAATTATTAGCTTGAACAATTTGCTAAATTTCTCTAAAGCATATTTAACTGATTCATATTTAAGCCCAATATTTAACTCCAAAATCAAAAGAAAAAAAAAAGGAAATAAATAAATAAATAACACATATACTTAAAATATATATTATATTTTGTATAAATAAGGGACACTTAAGATTTTTCAAATTATTTTCTAATCATTGCCTCAATAAATAAATACACTAAAAATTAAAATAATGATATTTTAAAAGTATTTATAGATTGTTTTATATAGATTGTAGTGATTTTCATTTTAATGACCATTTACAGAAATAAATGCAGATCATGAAAATAATGTCACAAAACAAAAATAAATAATAATAATAATAATACTTTGAGGTCCTTAAACTAACTAAAAAAAGGTAAAAAAAAATAAATAAATAAATAATAATAATAATAATAATATAATTTATTTTATATTTAGAAAAAACATATATATATATATATATATATATATATATATATATATATATATATATATATATATATATATATATATATATATATATATATATATATATATATATATATATATTTAATTTTTATTTTTATTTTAAACATAAAATAAATTAGAAGTTAAATTCCCACATTTTTCCCAATATATATTTTTGTGTTTTAGATAAAAATAAAGAAACACATTTTCAGTTTGAGTTTTAGAGTGAGGTTTGAGCTGTATGAATGAATGCTCTTATTTGCTGCATTTATTTGCTCTTTTGACAGGTTTTGTCCTGAGATTGTCCCTGATCTGTGGTTCTTTTCTTATTGATAGGCAAATATTTTTGCACTTCTCTATAAATATATTTATAAATATGTTATAAATATATGTTATAAAGTGTTTCTGTGGCTCAAGTGGTCGTGGGTTCGATTCCCATGGAGCCTGGATGCACTGTAAGTTGCTTTGGATAAAAGCGTCTGCTAAATGCAAAAATTCAATAAATGGCGCCAAAATTTGAAGGGCGTCTTTGAGGTCTTTCAGCATGACTGACATTTTATTTCAGTGGTTTAGCTTTTGAGAGGCACAATTATTTTTATCCTCCTGCTGTCTAAATGTGCAGCTCTCCTGCTTTCATGCATTCATGGAAATATAGACACACGCATGCAAGAAAGATCTCATAAAGTACTCACTGGAAAACAGGATTGTGATTGGTCAGTTGTGCCATTCTGCAGTGAAATGTCTTTTGTGTAATAAACACCAGAGCAGCGTTGCAGCATATTATAACATGCATCATCCTCTCAGATATCAGTGTGGTAGTTTGATGTGGTCCTGTATCATCGGATCGAGCTCTGACAAATATCCTGTTACCAAATAAATGAAAAGTGACGGACGTGCGCCGCCGTTGTGTTATGGATCGGCTGTAACTGGCTCTTATTAATTATGCTTGTATGTTTATTGGCAGCAGTCCAACCACGAGTACAAGTACAAACAGTCAATTACAGTCATACAGAGACTGATCACAGTTGTGTGTGTTTATCTGGTAAAAATGAATTTTATCTGTAACAACATTTATCTTTCACATGCCCTTTCAAGGCAATTAAAAGCCTCAGCGCTGTCTAAAGCTCATGCAAACACACCGATGTGCTGCACTGGCTGCTGGATGGACCATTAAATCAGATCATACATTTACATTATTTTAGCTGTGACATGTCCTGTTTTGACAATCAGAGCATTTCCAGATTATATATATTTTTTATAAAATTTAATTTTTAATATTTTAATATTTTAAAATTAATTTAATATATATTTTAATATTTTAAAATTAATTTAATATATATTTTAATTTAATTTTATATTTATATATTAATTTAATTTAATTTAATTTAATTTAATTCATTACAGTAATGTGAACTGGAGGGGAAAATGTACTTAAATAAATAAAATAAAAATCCAATTACTTTTATTAATACATGTTCCTGGTTTTATTGTGAACAAATAATTGTCACATGTTATTTCTAGAAATGTTTTGTGTTTATAATCTTTCGTCCATATTAAGTTGCTTTATATTTGGGGGGTGGTGGGGGGTGTAAACATAGTCTCATAGAAATATTTGCAGGAGTCTCATTTTTCATGATGTCTTATTCAGATTTGAAATAGAAACTCATGAGACATGTGTCTTTCAACGCATTAATTTTCTAGATTGCTCCAGGACTCATTTCATGTATTTCTACATCAAATAAAAAAATATTTAAGTGTGTTAAAAAAAATTCAAGGCACTTCAGTGTCTATAACTTTTAATATGTTTGAGCATTGTCAAATCTGGTTGATAAAAAGTAAAGCCCCGAAGGGTCTTCTTTCCAAAGAAACCAAAATTATGTTTGTAACACACTGAAGTAGGAAACTGTTACAATTATAAATTGGGTAGAGTTTGGTAGTCCCATAATGGGGGGTTAAATAACTTTCATTTTAGCATGACGACAGTCTGCCACAGCTAACTGGAAACTGTAGTGTGAAACATAATATTTAAATGGATTTCAAAAGGTTTTGTTTTGTGTTTAGCTGTCAGAGAATTTAAGAAAGTCTTTATTTTTGGGATGAATTATGACCTGGACTTGTTCTGTCGCTGTCCGTGGTGCTGAATCAACAGATTGCACATCCGAGTGTCTCCATCCTGCTTTCCTCAGCAGCCCCAGATTTCATCATATGTTTTTGATTTATGTCATCATCTTGTGCACCACAGACTCCCATGTCTTGATAAAAACAGTCATGTGTTAAGCTACAAGCTGCTCTACACCGAAATCCCCCTTTTCTCTCTGTGATCTCCAGCTGTTGTCTTTGTCGTACCCTTGCAGCCTGTCATCAGCGTTAACCTGGTTTATAAAAAGCTCTTGTGTTTCCACACCTCTCTCTAAGCTCAACAACTTCTCACTGTGCTAAAGTGGCTGATTTGACAGAGGCAGTGGTTCACCATTGAGGATAATTTTAAAATAATATTGTGTCATCCTTTTACACCAAAAATTTAAATCTGTCAAAAAATATATACTTTATAATATGATATATATTTTATGATATTTTATGATATATTATGATATATATATAATATATAATTTAATATATATATATATATATATATATATATATATATATATATATATATATATAAATTATAATTTATATATATATATATATATATATATATATATATATATATATATATATATATATATTTTTTTTTTTTTTTTTTAAGAAGTCTATTCTGCTCTCCAAGGGTGCATTTATATGAATTAAAATACAGTAAAAATTGTAAAATTGTGAAATATTATTACAATTTAAAATAACGGTTTTAATGCGAATATATTTTAAAATGTAATTTATTTCTGTGATGTACAGCTGTATTTTCAGCATCATTACTCCAGTCGTCAGTGTCACATTATCATTCAGAAATCAAACTCATTAAAAAAACTAATTTGTGCATAGAGCCAAAAGACTTTATTAACCAAACACTCGAGCCGAACGCTGTGCATTGATGCATCATGGAGACACATGCATTAATCGGCGTGGGCCGCGCTGGAGAACTCTTTCCTGTCAGGTGTTTCTCTAGAGGCCTACAGACCGATGCCGATTCACCTCGATGTGTTGCTGATTGGTTAAGAGCTCTCAGTTCCCCCTCCAAAGTGCATTTACCAGCTTTCAAGTCATCATGAATCACATCTGATGATTAATCACGACTTCAGGCTTTTAAGCCGGAGAGAAAGCGTCACTAACGGCCTGTCCTCATGCGGTCTTGCCTAAAGTGTCCTAAAATCACCTTGAGCGTCGGCGGATTAAAAGTGCACATTAATGAAGCTCGTTTTACTGCATTTTAGTTGTGTTTGCCTTTAGTTAGTGGTGTTTACTCAGTCAAACATCTGAACGCAGTGCTCCTAGTGATGCAATCAGACCTGAACAGTAAGTATTAAAGTATTAAACACAAACAGAATCATAGAGTCCTATAATTAAAATTGAATTTTATTGGATAAAGTGGAATGTCAATTTTTTTGGGGCGAATTTTGAATGAATAAAGCAAAAGTTGGGATGAACAATGAATCACAAATTATCATTAGATACACACAGAAACTCGAAGGGTCTTCACAAAAACCTGTCAAAATAAAAGTTTGATGGAAGAAATTAAAGAAATATATCACTACTGTACAGTAAAATGTGCTTCATAATTATTAATGTTATTATTATTTATCAAAAATTATTTTTAATACATTTTATTCAATGTATTAAATTATACTGCTGAGTGTAAAATGTAGAAAATGTAGAATTGTTCAATTTCAATTGATTACATTTTAAAAGCTTACTTAAAATTGTAATGTTTTATGCCTTCATTTGATTACCACAAGCTGTTGAAAAAAATCCAGAAACAATACAAAATATATATATATATATATATATATATATATATATATATATATATATATATATATATATATATATATATATATATATATATATATATATATATATATAAATGTATTTGTTTTATTAAGTTTTATTAAATGCCTTTTTTTAAACTAAACTAATAAAACATCAAATTTCAAATTTTTTATAAATAATATGAATAAATAAATATAAATAAATATTTTTTCAATACATTTTATAAGTTTCTTGATTTCTATTAATTACACATGATTTTGAATCACTATTATTAAATTTAACCATTTAAAAAAAAGGAAATTAAAATGTAAGAAACGGAATGGGGGGGGGGTAATAAAATATATATATATATATATACATTTTTTAAAGACCATATTATAGGTCCTAAAAATGTATTTTTCGTTCAACTTTTTGTATCTTAGATTTTTAAATTAAAATCTTACAAATATATTTATTCAATTAATTTTATATGGTTTTTAATTACTATGCCATAATGGATCCATACATAAAAATAATTATAAATAAATAAATAAACAGAATCAGAAAATTTAAATGGAGAGGGAACATTTTTTAACAGAATTTGAGAGGCAATAAACTGATTTCATAGGGCCACTTCTGTAACAATGGCAGACGTGTGTAAAGTCTGTATGAGTGAATGATGCAAGATTTTGGCAGACTTTAAATTCTCCTGGAAATCCTCCTGCTAGGTTTCACTCTTTCTCTGCGTCTCTGAATGTGACACGGCGGCGTTCGCTAGCGGCCGGCTGTGAATAGTCCACGCAGCAGATGGCGGGTTCACACTGACCGGTAAACAGATGCTTAGGGACCTGTTGAGATCCAAATGTTGTGGAAATGGAAGAAGAGGGCATGAGCGCACCCCGTTTCAGTCGAACACGGTCAAAGAAGCGACTAATCCTTACAGACACTCACTGCCTGTTCTCCGGCGCGTCCTTGGCCTCCCTCCGAAAGCCTTTGCTGCTCAGAATGTCAATTTTTTTATGTGTTTGACAAACATTTCTATTTAAGCACCATCAATTAATATGATGGAATGACTCTGGCCTTTTTTGCATTATTCTATACTTTAAAACATGACAATGTTTCGTTTTCAGTTAAAAACAGGATAATCTCTCAGTTTAGTGTTTCTATAATAACGATACGCTTGCATGGATGCATCATGAATCAGTGGATTGAGTGTTTTCTGCCCTCACTGTCACACTTTTACTGAAACTGAATATGAATTGCTCTATTTCCAGAGTCACTGAGAGACCCTCAGAGACGGGTGATATAGCCAAAAATAATATCTCAGTATTTTCAGCTTTTTGTGAGTGTATTCTGCTCTGAAGGAGCAATCATTTCAATCAAACAGTCAGTTCTCCATGTAGATTGAGTTAAACATGACAGTCAAAAACTGACCTTGTTTGTCTTTATTGTGTTTTGTGAAACGTAGTCATTTGCTCTGCCTTTAAAGGAGCTTTCTTCTTTCCTCTGGAATTAATGCTAATGCATGTTTATATGAGAGAGCTCCTGAGATATAAAAACAAACCAAAAGCAATAAAATGCTTTTTATTCTAGTAGTCAGAAGTTTGGATGCATTCTTTATATTTATTCATACTTTCTTCAATACATATTTTCTAAAATATATATATATATATATTTTTTTTTTTTTTTTTTTTTTTTTTTTTTTTAAACAACTTTCCAAATTATGTACCAAAATTCATAAATTGCCAGAATAAAACTAATTTCTAGCATTTAAGCTAAAGCCTATTTAAAATAAAATGCAGCAATAAATAGGGTCACACTTTATTTTAGGGTCCAATTTTTACTATTAACTAACCATTAACTATGACTTTTGCCATGATTAACCCCTTATTTGCTGCTTATTAATAGTTAATAAGGTAGTTGTTAAGTTTAGGGAATTGGGTAGGATTATGGATGTCATGCATTATATGTACTTTATAAGCACTAATAAACAGCCAATATGTTAATGATAGATATGCTAATAAGCAAGTAGTTATTAGTGAGAATTGGACCCTATACTAAAGTGTTACAATAATAAAATTGTATTTCAATAATAATAATAGAAAGGAACTAAAGCAACACATGACATTTTTGTCAGTCGAACCCCTTTTAGGTAAAATATTTTCCCTGAAATTTGAATTTAATATTTTAGTGATTTCTCTGATTTTGGTAAAATTATTGGCTTTTTTTGGTAAAATTATTGGCTTTAAATATATATATATATATATATATATATATATATATATATATATATATATATATATATATATATATATATATATATAAGATTTAAATTAGTAAATAAATATGTGTTGTTCCAGTGTATCCAATAAAGGAAAAAATATATTATTATTATTTTTATTGTGTGTGCTTGAGTGTGTGTGTGTGTGTGCGTGTGTGTGTGTGTGTGTGTGTGTGTGTGTGTGGCTTTCGCACTAGAATCAGACGTCCATATGAGAAAGTGTTATATAATCATCACACATGCTCATATTCTGTTTCTCCTCACATATTTCCGGATGCTCTCGGTCACACTGTCTGTGGTTATCTATGGGATCCATGTGTCCCTGTGTTTTCTCTCTCTCTCTCTCTCTCTCTCTCTCTCTGTCTCTCTCTCTCTCTCTCTCTCTCTGTCCGGTGTGGTTTTAGTGGTGAGTGTGTTGATCTGATGACAGTCCTTCATCACCTCTGACTCTGACAGAAGAGAGCTGGACAGAGAAGTGTTCTGTCAGTATTCATTCACTCACATTTACTCACAAACTCCAGCGGTTCAGCACTAATGCTAAGATATTCCTGGAAAGATATTTACAGTCTGAAGCTATTTGCGGCGAATATGTGGAGGGTTTATTTATCTTGTAGCTTGCTGTCAAGGGATGATGGTGATTATCAGTGGTTACCTCTCCTGATATTAATATTTTTATTTATTTTATTTATTTCTTTGCTATAAATTAGGTTTAAAAAACATTATTGGGTATACTATGATTTTTTTATTATTTGTGTGCCATTTATTTGATAAGTAAATAGACCTCTGATTGTAAATATATATTTTTATATACATACCTTGTAAATATTTATATGATTTGATATATACTATTAAAAATAGTTCTTTAATGTTTTCAATTAGATTTTGTTTTTCCATTTCCTGCTTTAATGTTAATTTTAGTTAAAGTTTTATATATATATATATATATATATATATATATATATATATATATATATATATATATATATATATATATATATATATATATATATATTAGGGGTGTCACGATTTCGATTTTAAATCGAAATCGATCGAAATTAAGTCACAGTCTCAAACTTCGAATTAAAAAATGGAATCGTCGATGCTGCCACGCCCCCATGTTGTATGACGGCAAATCAATGACAAAAATAACCGAGCATTCAACTGATGCTGGCGCGCGCGCCATATGGCTTCCGCGAGAGGAAAACTGAATCGGATGCGAAGAAACGGGAGCCCGCGAGCTCATTTCAAACTCTCGCGCGCGCGTCATGTACTCTGCGCGCAATAAAAGCCCTCGCGCGCGCATTCCCCACATCCTCGCGCTCGATCATCTCACTTCTGCTCGCGCGAACAATTTTATTTTTGTCAGTCGTGGGGCGGGGCTTGCTGTTTTAGTTGTTATCTCAAATGTCATTGGTTATTCCCCTTTTCCTAAAGTGAATATTCGACGCCTGTTAGAAAATGATTAATAATTCACTTGACTTGACCCATGACTTCATCAGTGGACCAGATACATGTGAGTAATCATTTCTTTTGCTTGTTTAATTTTTTTTGTCTTTAATGTAATTTAATGCATTGTTTATAGAGTAGATCTTTTGTAGATACTTGATTAACTGGAATTCTTCTGATTGCTAGTGATTGCAGTCTTGTAATAAGAGATACACATATTTTACAGACTGTAATGATGCACACACACACACACACACACACACACACACACACACACACATACATATATATAAATCTAAATCTAAATGAATGACAGTGAAGTGTTTAACAAGTGTTTTATCTTTAATCTTTTAAATAGATACATTGTAATATCTTTTGTGAAGAAGACTGCACTTACAAAAGAGAAACTGGATGGCAGTTTATTTTAAGTTTTCAATTGACTAAAGATATAAGTTATTGTTACATTATGTTGTTAATAAAAGTTTTAAATTTGACAATGTAGTGTGGTACATTGCAAACAAAGGTCAAATATTATATTGCATAAAAGTCTAGTTTGAAAAATGACAATCTGTGCTTTAAAAAGAATAAATGTAAAAATCGAGAATCGAATCGAACCGTGAGCTTAGAATCGAAAATGCAATCGAATCGAGGATTTGGAGAATCGTGACACCCCTAATATATATATATATATTATTTCAAATATTATCAACATTTATTTCAATTAATATATATATTTTTTTTTTGTGTGTGTGTGTGTGGTTTTAGTTTTAGTTAACTATAATAGCCCTGACATACAGTTTTTATAATATTTTACAATATAGTATAAAAAATATTTTACATATTTTAAGCACAGATGATATAATATCTTTTACATAATTTGAACACATTATTTGTAATTCTCAGAGGTCTGTTTATGTCTCCATTCCCAAATATACGCGTCCCCATCATGTCCAGACGGCCTCCCTCTCCAGACGGACTCTTCTGTCTCGTCACCATGGAGCTGTAACTGTGTGTAGTCATGGCAACAGTCTCCATCCGCAGACGACGCTGTTTGTCTTCATCTGGCCCTCATTAGTGTGTTTTGGGGACTTGTCTCCTCCTGCTCTCAGCCTTTTCTCATTTTCTCATGAGCAAGTCGTAGACAAACCTCATCTATGCCAGCGAGAAACCGGGTATCAGTGTAAATATATGTAAATGGCCTTGGTTTAGTTCACTAAAGTGGTGTTTGCCTGTGCAAATGCTTTCCCATCATGCACTGTTCTGGTTAAGAGACGAGTTTATTAGGTTTAGATTGAGGGTCATGGACTCGTCAGGGCTTGAAATGGGATTGGTTGATCAGAGACTCAGAAACTCAATGGAGCCTGAGCACAAAGCTCATTATGAGATGAAGATATCTACTGCCTCGTGTCTGTCCCTGATGTTTGAACACTCGTCACCTTTGACCTTCGGTAAAAAAAATCTACTTTTTATTGATTTAGTCATTTTTCATGTATAGATTTTTAATACTTTAGTTTTAAAGCAGAAAGTGTCACTTTTGAAACTAGTGCAAAATCCTCTGGTCTCATAAGTGTTTTTTTTTATTTTTTTTTTATTTTTTATTTTTTTTGTACATGTATTCAGTCATATTCGCCAGATGATCATTGGTTGACAGGACACAATAATACAGTTAGGCCACGGTTCAATATATACCTCGGTTTTTTTACCACAGTTTTCGGTTCGGTTCTAGTCTTGCATTTTTAACAATTTAAAGTGTGATTTAAAAAATTGCAACAAAAAAACTCTGTACACTAGAAAAAGACATGTCATTTCTTTTGAGAGAGGCGTTATTTTCCAAATTTTTACCCAAATGGATGGATTTGCCTATAAGCACATGTAATGTCTGTTTCATTCATACTGGAAGCCAGAGGGCGCTCTCGCACAGAAACTCAACACATGCATCACAGAAATAATCGAACTGATGACACTCCAGGAAATCCCTTATATGGACAAAACATCCTGCTATCACTGTGACTGAATAAAAATAGATAGAAACGTTTTGAATTATGAAACATGAAGACAATAAACACTCGACTGTGACAATATCTGTGTTCTTCAAGCAATCTTAGTTTTTTTTTTCATAATATGTATATTTATAAACCATATCTAATCTCTTTTATTACAACATATGATATATTTTCTACTTCGGTCTGTGATAAGAAACTTCAGATCACAAAAGGACGTTATTTCAAAACACTCGTCTGATGTCATGGAGTAAACAACCGAAAAAACACAATTCCTGAGCTCGTACTGAACCGTGGATGTCGTACAGAGCGGTTCGATATCATATTGAGAACTGTGACATCTGTAGTAGACAGTGTAAATACTGCATTCGATCCAAACCCTTTAGTAAGGCACAGACAGACAGAGAGTTTGCTGAAGGACTGTCCGTCTGGCATGTGATAACTCTAAGACGTCCAGCCTCTCTCCACATCCCATACACAACCGTGACATTTAACCGTCTGCCACGTCTCTGCCACTCAGGGAGAGCACTTCAGAGTCCCACAAAGCTAAATACCATCGCCTGACATCCGGCGGAGCCAAACCAGAGTCCTGCCACTTCATTAAAGTCAGATAAACCTCCCTTACTGGCCCCGTGATGCCCGGATACAGGAGGACCACATCTACAGCCCAACCCTTCAGTCTTCAGCCCACACGACACAGAGAGAGACCGAGAGAGACCGAGAGAGACCGAGAGAGATATGTGTATAGTGAGGAGTATAAGATAGATATGAGAGAGATATACAATTGTTTATTAAGAGAGAGAGAGAGAGAGAGAGAGAGAGAGAGAGAGATTTGAAACAAAGATACATTTGTATACACACACACACACACAGACACACACACACACATTATGGCTTTGCTAGGATACATTTATGGTTCTCTTTATTCATTTTGGAACTTGAAAACTTAAAAACTGTGTTCAACACACACATACAAACACGCACACACAGAGAGAGACACACACACAGAGACACACACATACACACACACACACAGAGACACACACACAGACAGACACACACACACACACACACAGACACACACACAGACATTATGGCTTTGCTAGGATACATTTATGGTTCTCTTTATTCATTTTGGAACTTGAAAACTTAAAAACTGTGTTCAACACACACATACAAACACGCACACACAGAGAGAGACACACACACAGAGACACACACATACACATATACACACACATACACACACACAGAGACACACACACAGACAGACACACACACACACTCACACACACACACACACACAGAAAGACACACACACACACACACACTCACACAGAGACACACACACACAGACACACACACACACACACAAACAGACACACACACAGACACACACACGCACACACACAGACACACACACACATAGACACACCCAGAGAGACACACACACAGAGAGAGACAAACACACACACACACACACACACACACACACACACACACACAGAGACACACACACAGAGAGAGAGTGCACTGTAAGTCGCTTTGGATCAAAGTGTCTGCTAAATGCATACATTTAATATATATATAAATTGTTTTTGTTTTTTATAAACTTCTGTGTCTGTGCTAGTGATACTGTAGACAGACTGCAGTTAAAATGAATTTTTATCATAGCATTGACTCGGAACAGAAGTGTTGGTTCTTTTGACATCACTTTATCCAACTATAACTGAACCTGTTTAGAAGTGTGACTTTCTGCTATTAAACACACATCAGTGGCTTGCAGTTTTCGGATGGACTCTGTTACAGGTTTATCTCCCATGATCCTCTCTGAGAGTAATGGAGTTTCATCATATTGGCTCTGAAGACTCTGTTCCTCAGGCCTCGGCTTCTGTTTCTGCACCGGTCTGATTGTGTTCAGGGTTTGCTCTTGGTCTTTCTCTGATAAATGTGTTTAGAGAGTTTCTTCATCTTCTCTCTGTGCTTCTGGACCTTTGGGATGTTTTTACATCAAAACTCTTTCAGATATCGTTCTCGCAACTAAACATGATCAAAAGAGCAAACATCCAGCAATTAGACTTAATTATGTTTATTAATATTACAAATTTGCAACTAAAAATAGATTAAATGTAATGAAATAAATAGAAATGCAGCACTTTGAAAGCAACTAAAAAAGATGCGTTTATATTATTTAATATATTAATTATATATATATATATATATATATATATATATTGTACACAATCTCTCTGTCTCTCTCTCTATGTATAAATGTACATTAATATTTTTTAAATGTACTTTATACAGATATATAAATATATGAATTATCCATATATTAATCTGCATTATTATATATGTTTATTATATAAGTTTATTATATAAGTTTTACATATTTCTGCACTTTTAATTGCGCTTTAATTAAATAATGAGTCAAGTAAGACATCATCACAATCATGTTTGAGTCTATGGAAGTTGAGCACAATGCATTGTGGGATACATCGGGGCATTTTATGCATTTATATACTGCAGAAATAGTAAGCGTACAGTTGTAAATGCAATTTTTTTAACACTGCCAGTAAATTATGATTATTATAATTATTTACTTGTTTGATTCATTATTAATAAAGTAGGAATACATGATCACATGACAAAACTCTCTTATTTATCCTCATTAAAAAGGTTTGAGAGAAATACCGCCCTTCTTTAGAAGCTAATCGTCCCGTTTGATCAATTTAATGTGTCCTTGATTAATAAAAGTATTCATTTATTTAAAAAAAATGTTCAAATCTCAGTCTCAAAGTTTTGCACTCATTTTCTTTTCATATTTATTTACTTATTAATCACATTATGAAAGTAAAAAAACAGGTTGTGAAATGCAGTTTAATCCAGAGTCTTTGTTTTATCATTATAAAGCTGATAAATGTTAACTCCATTCATCTTGTAGGAATCTCTGTGACTCAGGGATCTGCTTCAGCTCGCTCTGATGTCAGGCTTTCATTGGCTGGCCTGAGATATATGAAACTAATAAAGTTTTTAATAGTTTGTTGTTCCAAAAACTGATGTTTGTCTCTGAAGGGCAATAAAGAGAGAGGTGGCTGCAGAAGTGGACTTTCTTCCCAATCTGATAGAAACGATGAGATGAAGAGGAAATAAACAAAGTCTAATTGAGCGTTGCTTTTAAAGAAGTCGTGGATTATGACAGTCTCGCTCAGTCCTGAAGAATATTTTCATTCTTCTGTTGGCAGTATATTGCTTTTATTATTCATAATGGAGATAAT